>NC_079896.1:1835007-1836726 GCF_024868665.1 Triplophysa rosa | reverse complement strand
CTCACTCACTCACTCACTCACTCACTCTCTCACTCACTCACTCACTCACTCACTCACTCACTCACTCACTCTGCTGGGGTACAACTCTCTTAAAGACATATGAGCAATGGCTGCTCTCTGTCTACAGCTCACACACACTCTCGCAACACACACACACACACTCTGTGATGAACACACTCGCAATTACACACACACTCGCATCACACACATGCATCACACACGCAACACACACACGCTCTCGCAACACACACACACACACACACACACACACACACACACACACACACACAACACACACTCTGTGATGAACACACTCGCGTTAAACACACACGCATCACACACGCACTCGCATTACACACACACAACACACACTCTGTGATGAACACACCCGCATTACACACACATGCATCACACACATGCACACTCACATCATAAAACACACTCGCACCAAACACACACACTCTGTGATGAACACACTCACATCACACACATGCATCACACACACACTCACATCATAAAACACACTCGTACCACACACACACTCGCACCAAACACACACATGCTGTGATGAACACACTCGCATTAAACACATGCATCACACACTCTCATCACACACACGCTCTGTGATGAACACACTCGCATCACACAAACACTTGCATAACACACATGCGCCACACGCAGGCACGCACACACACAGTAAGGTCCAGAAGACTCAACGTCACATTGACTGGCAGAGAAACACATTTCAGCAGTAAAGTGGTGGAGAAAGAGTTTGTAGACGGTCAGACAGAAGTTTAGTAATCCTGCCCGCCGGGCATGTAAAGCGTAATTGAATTTAACACAGAAACTGAATGAAATATATGCTCTACTGCCCAAGAGTCACAGCGGACTGACTTCTGTTTAACATTTAAAAGATGGTTTCTGCCCGTCAGCAAATGCTGGTCAGCAAATTCTGCTAACAAACATCAAGAGGGAACAAGAGCTTTCCGTGTTCTCCGCGTAATGAGGATGAATTACTTCGAGATTAAAACAAAAAACAAACACAACACAGAAGATGAGACAGAATTTTAAGAAGGCAAAACTGTCATTATTTGTGTTGAAATAAAAACCCAGTCGTCTCTGCTGCCAGGCAAACGCTTCCAAGTCCCGTCATAATGTATCTCTAACAGACTTGCATTCAGATGTTGTACAGTTTCTGTTGTTTTGTTCACACAATGAACGTGTTTAATGAAACAAAACAGATTTATGAGTGAATCCAACATTACTTATGTAAATTCAGTTATGTGTAGTCAAATAAAAGAACAAAACTCTGTATCCCTTAATAAAAATCTTAGTATCCTACATCTTTTGAAAAAACTAAAAGTACAAATCGTTCTGTGTATCGATATGTATTAATTGTAAAGCTTAGATTTTATGCATTAAACAACAATTTAACAACTCAAATTTGCTAAAAAAGTATTTTACAAGGTGGCTAATTCGTATGATGTGAATTGTAAAAAAACATACAAACATTAGAAACACCAACCTGATCTTACGGAAATTCGTAACTATTTTACAAGGCGGCTTATTTGTATGAATGCGTACGTTGTGAATCGTACAAAAACGCCGGATCAAGAGAAAAAATCCCCACCCTAACGTCACCGCCGCAAAAAGCAAATCGTACTAAAATGTATGAATGAGATCGTACGAATTCATATAAATCGTAAAATAGTTACGTAT
>NC_079896.1:1732507-1827507 GCF_024868665.1 Triplophysa rosa | reverse complement strand
CCAGAAATAAATGGAAGTAACTGAGCCGCGCACGTCTCCTCTCTTTGTTTTGGTGAGCACATATGAACACACACGCGAAGTCAGTGATGCAGATACTTACACATAAGCGTGATAGATGAACGCCCATCCCCGAGGTCTCTCCAGCACATTGTAAAGGAAATTCTGCAGGCGTCGGTAGAAAGCGTTGCGTTTCGGCGGCCTCTTGCCCGAGATGCTGGAGCGCTGCTTGCTCAAGATGCTGCCGCGCTTCGCTTCCTCGGCTCCCGCGATGAGCAGCGCGCCGTCTCGATTCGACTCCGTCGCGCCCGCCTCCAGCCCCACGAATCCCACCTTCAGCTTCTTCTCGGCTTGCGGGCCGGGATACACCCCGCCGTTGCGGGATTTCTGCACCATGCTGGAGGTTCTGCTGTCATGGAGATGCGCGGGAACGGGTGCTGATGCTGGGGGTTCTTCGCCCTGCGCCAGGTACGAGCATCTCTGATCTGGGCGTGAGAGGCGTGCGCTAAGGGCGGAGGAAGCAATAGCGATGCGAAGACGACAATCTGCGATCTCTCTCTCTCTCTCTCTCTCTCTCTCTCTCTCTCTCTCTCTCTCTCTCTCTCTCTGTCTCTGTCTCTGTCTCTGTCTCTCTCCCTCGCTCTCTCTCTCACATACTCCTCCCTACGAACAAACCCCTCTCTCTCTCTCTCTCTCTCTCTCTCACATCCTCTTCCTCCCTACGAACAAACCTCACTCTCTCGCTCCAAAAATGAACCATGGTTACTATACAGTTATTAGTTCAATAAAAAGTTTTTTTCTTAGTTAAACCATTGTTTAACCATGGCAATATACAGTAAATGGTAATCAATCCGCTATAAACATGGTTTACTACAGTAAAACCAGGATTAATTTTCACAAAGGTCTCTCTGTCCATCTTTCACTCTGCATCTGCATGTTAGTTTATGGTTGCTATGGTGTTGCTATGGCTGCATAAGTGTCTGTTTGGACACTACACTTTTCAATAGCAATAATTAAAAAGTACATCAAAAGTGTCAATAATGCTTCAAAAAGTCATTGAGATTGAGATACACGTCCTACTCCATCACTTTAAATGTGTCAAAATGACTGATTTCAGGTTATGTGATTTCTACGATTTATCAAGAGTTTTAGCATTTTAGCAAACCACAAATGTCAAGAGTGTAAAAAAAAAGAGTCCCACATTACCCAAAGTATACCTCTACAACACCAAGAAAGAGGTGAAAACACCAACTACAGGGAATATCAGGAGCAGAATGTGATGGGATAGAAAGCAACGGATCCTGCAGACCTCATCCAGCGTTCTTTCCTGAACTGATGAGTGCTTGTCACACCGAAGCTTGTCGCGTTTGATTCCAGACGACATCAGCATCAGCATCAGCATCAGCAATCTCAGATTTATTCAGCAAACACAGAATCTGCCACACAGACACAGAGTAGAGAAACTCAAGAAACTATAAAGATCTCTGTAGATGCTCCTGCTCATTTCAATCCTAAAACAGCTTTCAAGAGTCAAATCTCAACATCTGTCTGAATTTATTATTGCTAGAAAAACACACAGGACCACAAGTCTAAAAATTCCATCTCAAAACCTGACTAAAAAACATAATAATAATAACAACTTAATATTATTGTGTATTTAATTATTAATAGTATTTATTATTAGTAGTATCATTATTTATTAGTAGTAGTATTATAAATGCATTATTACTCGTGGTTTTATTATTTATTATTATTCAATTATCCCAAAAGTATCTCCAGTTAAAAACACATTTTTTGAATACAGAAAAAACACATAAATGTAAAAGTGTTTCACATGGTGCTTTAAACAGGTTTCACACAACATTGTTCAAAAACTGTTTTACACGAGACAATGTGTTCTTGCACGTGTGTAATTTATATGGCTTTTGGGCTTTTCCAAAGCTGGTGTCAACCTCTCACAGCTGGAGGTGAGAGATGCAGAACAATATGTGAGGTCTGACATCAGACGGCACACATCATTGATCAGCAGATCAATTATTGATGAAGGTCTGAGCTCTCACGGTCCTGTGGGAATCAATCGGTCAGCAGCACTCGGGCTTATTTCTGCACCTCACGTCAACTCAACTCTTCCCATGGGAGAAAGCCTACAAATGATTACCAATTTAACACCAAAGCACCTAAAAATTAGCATTTGCTTTCTGAAGGTACAGGAGTTGTGATGAGACTGGGGAGATATGAAGGAATACTGTTTTTCATCTCTTCTTGCTTGTGTTTCCATGACAACAAATCTGCTAACAATATGCCCATTGAGGTTGTGTGTGTATGTGTGCGTGTTTTCCGTCATTGGCTGTACAGCACAGACAGGTCAGAACGTTTATCTTACGATGAGCAGGTCATCAAAAAACACCATATAGCTGCACTTAAACGATATCAAGGACTTGTTTTGAAGAGGGAACTAGAGAGATAAACATACAGAAAAGTTGTCAAGAGTCTCAGAAAATGACTCTTTTTTTTGACCAGGACCTCCTGAAGGTCGACACTCCCAACACTTTCAAATCATCCCTATTTTCTAGTATTGTGTTTTACATACAACAGACGTCTAGACCAAATAATTCGACTTGACTATTGGTTAATATTAACCTGGATTCGACATCCATGTCAGAAGCAAAATTATATTTGAATGAAAGCGTATAAATACTTTTTTTGTTGTTGCTTTAGATGAACATGAAAAACACACAAAAACGTGAATTGTTTGTTTTCCAATTGACTTCTATCTTTTGACAACAAGTGCTCTTCAAAGGACCCTACATGTAGTGTGTAAACAGTTTACGGTTGTTACCATGACAACGGTGCACCACTCTCCTCACTCCCTTCAGCTGCAGGACCAGACAGCAGACTTCTGCGATCAGACACCTAAATAAATAAGATAAAGATTGAAAAACGTTCACCTAAAAATAAACTGGGAAGCACATGCTTATACATGTAAAGAAACTGCGAAAAAATAAATTGTTAACCAAAAAAAAAGACTTTCATTGTATAAACACAAAAGTATGAATAAAAAACGAATCATGTTCTTCTTTCAGCTCTTCTGATCTGCACATTTCCATGAGCCCGTCCAAATATCACCAAGCACACAAATGCTGAAGCAAACCCTCCAAAACAGGCCATCTGTCCCACTGAAGGAAAACCGCATCAGGACCAATGACGTTCCTGATGTACTCCTGAAATCTGTGTGTGTGGCGAATTATTACAGAAAATTGCAAAACAGCACAAGCAAAGTGTCACTTTAAGAAAACGTCTTTAACTGATTAAAACCAATAAGTTACAACGGTCCATTGTGTTTACATAGTTTTTTATGTTATTTGGGACATTTTGGTTAAATATACAGTACATCAAAGATGGAAACACAGATAGATTTAAAACATTCATATAAAAGCCAACAGCTTCCCATCCCATGATGCACTGCGACAGCTTTCTAGTGCAAGAGCTTGAGTAAATGGGGGCGTAAAACGTGCACACACACACACACACACACACACACACACACACACGCACACACACACACACACGCACACACACACACACACACAGAGAGCGAACATACACGAGCAGATGACAGGAGGCTATGAATCATGCTGATGAGGGAATTCCAGCAAACAATAAAACACTGCACATGAACAAACCTTTAACAGGTCGCTGTAAAATCAGCCTGTTTTACTTATAAATTATTCTGATTATACATTAATATCAGTAATTACACACACACGTCTAACACACACATGCAATTCAAACTGCTTTAATTGGGCAGAATACGAGAAAAAGGCTAATAAAGTGATGAAAGTTTCTTCGCTGAGCAGTTATACGTAGGTATGAAGGACATTTATTGTTAATAAAATATGTATTGCAAATATAGCTCAGCTGTAAATAATGTTAAATAAATTAAGTCCATCATGCAATTGAGGTTTAGCATAAATAAGTCAATGTAGAATGTGCAGGACCTTAAACCATTATTATATGTACACTTTTTAGTCTTTTGACATTAGAGAGACAGTTCACCCCAAAATACATTTGTATCTTTATTTACTCGCCCTCGATTCGTTTCAACTCTGCATACGTTTCTTTGTTGTGATTAACACAGAAAGATATTCAGACGAATGCTTTGTAACCAATCAGTTCTTGGCCACCATTGACTATCCTAGAAATAAAAATGACAATGGTGCCCCAGAACCGTTTGCTTTCGTACATTCTTCAAACTATCTTTGTGTTCAACAGAACAAAATGTACTTATAAAGAAATCGTTCCTAGTAGGGTAGTCAATGGTGGCCAAGAACTATTTGGTTACAAGCATTCTTCCAAATATCTTTATCTGTGTTAACCACAACAAAGAAATGTATGCAGAGTTGAAACGAATCGAGGGCGAGTAAATAAAGATACAAATGTATTTTGGGGTGAACTGTCTCTCTAATGTCAAAAGACTAAAAAGTACATATAATAATGGTTCATCACTGTGTTCAACGCAACAATTTTTTTTTTCAGATTTGGACCAACTCGAGGGTGAGTAAATGATGACAGAAATTTCATTTGTGGGTGAAGTGTTTGTACATGTACTTTTAATATAGATCAGACAGGGAAGGGACTAGACACTACTTTTAAGGGTCACAATTTAAACTGTATGTTTGTTACAAAACATAAGAAAATTCCACACTGAAGGCACATCTTTAAGCTTATAAAAAAAGACGCAGACGCATTAAACAGCTTTTATTTTGTTGCTGTGTGATTGTTCAATACCCCTTATGTGTTTTTGATGTTGTGGTCTCTAGATACCCCTCAGTGGGACTTTTTGTGTACTTCATCATCCATCAGGCCAGAATAGGAAATCTGATTAGAAATGAAAGGCGCCCTGGCACACAAACTGCACAGTTCGATGTAAATAATAAGATATGTGAATGTTTGCATGTCTTACCTGAAATGGTTTTCCAGAAAGGAAAAAATTGAAGAAAATGTAAAAATTCAGTATAGAAAATGTTACATTGAGCAAACAGCTGATTTCTCACAGAAACGTCTCTCCTGCAGTCGCTCTTGTTTCTTTACCACACTGCAGATGGTAGAGATGGAACGATGCTCGCATGTGGGTGACCTTGATAAGTCACCCGTGACCTTGTTTTCGTGGAACAGCAGGAGAACATCAGGTTTGTAAGCTTCTACTTCAGTACCTGCTCTGAGCTTAAACAAATTCAATATGACGTGATTTTAAAAACTAAGGAAAACAAAGACCCATCCACCAGTGCTCACGAAGAAAATCTGATTTTCAAGAAAAGCAACTGAAACAGAAATCTGTTACGCGATACATTATTTAGACATCAGACAACAAAGAAGAAGTACTTGCATTAATTTTAACACACAATGATCTTTAGAACATTTCTAGGTGTACTTTACCTCCTTTTCTGGACAAACGACCACGCGTCAAACTCTGAAGTACAACGCAAGCCTGCACCAGTCGTTTTATGATAAGAATTTAATTAAAATCTTTATTTCATTACATGTGTTACATTCAATATCCAATGTTTGTTTTGGACACATATATGAGGCATAAATACAAACAAGCTTTCGTTTGCTGTGCTGTCTCTAATCAATAGTATAAGATGAGTGAGCTCGACTTCACACCCGCATATTTACATACAAAGTCAAACTTTATACAAAGTCCACGTCGCCAATATTTACACACCGAAAGAGGAAAGCGACGCCTCCGACCAACCACATGAACATCCTCAATGCTGCATGTAGGTCTTTACAGTTCTCTTCTTACAAAATGAAGAAAAGGGGACAGAAATTATTGAGTCTTCTGACCACAAAATGACACATGATGTTCAAGTCTGCTTTGAATCATGATGAACAACCGGATCAAAACTGCCTGTTTGTGTGGGTGAAATGTTCTTTTACAACACACGATGTGCTGTACAGAAATACATTCACATAATAACGGAACAAACATAGTTGACCGAGAAGAGTAACATTTCATATCCCTTATGTCTACAGTGCTCGTGTTGTGAAAACGTACAAAATCAAGACGTACGGATTGCTGAGCAAGTTAACATGTCAGTTTGGATGAATTCAGTGTCGCTTGACAGCAAAGCCTCAAATAAACAAAAAGATATTGGCAAATGAAAATGCAGGAAAAATAAATGTGTGTAACAGTGTTTTTGACATCCAGCAGACATTTGTATACAAAAAAGACGATAAAATAAATGAAAAGCCCTTACATGTTCTTTAAGAGAAATGAATCCTGGTTCAAAGTCACGCAGCGTCTCCGAGCACCAGGTGAAAACTCAGTAGTTTGTGCGGTCTGTTGTATGGTCAAATCCCTCATAATCCTACTCCACTGTCTGTTGAGATGCCACACAATAAATCTTAATGTCTCGACACCTCTATTTCTCATTATGAATAAACTGAAAGATTTTCAGAAGAGGAAGAATGAGGTGAGCAGACTGAAGTTTATGTTGGACGACACGTGTAATAAGAATGACACGCATAACGTGTGTGTGGGGGGGACTGGAGGCCGACATGACGTGGATTTGAGTGTTTCTTTGTAATCGTGTTTGTGGAGGAAATGACTTTCTGTGACGATGAGCTAATGCTTCCAGTTAGTGATGTGTATGAAAAACATGATGAAATAATTCATTGTGAAGTACAGTAATGGGTTCATCTCATGAAACTTGTCCACATCATATTTCACCCAAAAATGTCCCATTTTACTTTACTTTGGAACTATTGAGATTTTTACACTGCGAGACAAAACATGATATACTATTTGTCAAGTATATACAGTATACACATGCATTATGCATGTAAGTAAAATGTCCTGAAACCTTATGATATTACAGTAACGAATAGCAAAAAAAATCAATTAAAAAAAAAAAAGCTTCATTTTCTAAATACGTTTCAATGTTCTTTGGGCTTTGGTGAGGAACGAACCTGTACAAGTTTTCATGAGATCCCCCAGTGAAACGGATTAAACAAAGAATGGATTTTAAGGTAAAGACGGAGGAAGCAAGAGTTCTGCGAGATTTGGCCAGTCGACATGGAAAACACAACTAATCCATCGTCACAGACGCTCAAAAACTCCGACCTCACGCATTTACGGATTGAGACTCGTCTCACCGACCTCCAGAAACAACGAGGTGTAAAACTCCGGCTCGAGTTGTTTATTACGATAACGGTTCACGATTTCTGAGATTTTCTGTTTCCGCCGCACGTGTGGAGGGCTGTAAGAGTCGCTTTCTAGACGCTTCCTCCGACACGCGTTTATGACAGTCTCTCGCACCAGGAACCCTAGAGAGAGCGAGAGGAGAAATTCATGACTCCAGGATTCATTTTCAACATAAAACACGAACACACAAACACATGTAAACGTACCGAGTGATCTTCTACTGACGACCATGTTGTCCACCAGAGGAATGACCATGTTAAATTTACCCAGAGCGCCGTGCAGTTTGATTCGGAACAGTCCGGTTTTCAGCGGGTGGATGAAGATTATAGGGACGTCCTTCTCTGAAGAGCTGGACCTGTGAGAAACCAGTGAGGGTGAGTGAGATAAACTGATATACTGAGTCCGTATTTCAAACTTGTCAATACTAAAATACTAAAAGTCACATCACCGTGGTCAACTATGCACAGACAGCCATGACTGAACAATACGTGTATGTGTGTGTGTGTGTGTGTTACCTGGACGCAGTGCTGTTAGCTGCCGTCTCCACACCTGTGCTCGTCTCCGTCAGTAATTCTGATACAGGAAAGTTCTCTGTATGAACAACAGCAGAAGGCTATAGAAGCATTTCTCACGCTGGAGAATGATAAGAGTACACGCATCTGAACAGGCTTCACATTTCACCTATGTCATCGTATCTCTCCACCCACACGACCAACACTTTGGTGTCTGGTCCTAACGGAGGTATCGTCCGGCCCGCCGGCAACTTCCTGCTCTTCACCGTGGGAGACTGAAAGAAACACCACAAACACAATACACGTTACAGTACACATCACATTATGTTATTGACTGCTACTGTAATAGAAGTCAAGGACAAACATGCAAAGTCGGGACTTCCGGTTTCCATGCGGACACAACAAATGAAACATGATATAACACTATCTGCTGTGAATCTCACAGTACAGCACCCATCGAGACGAAATATTACAATTCTGAAAATGACATTTCCTTGCTTATTGCTTAAATATCTGAACCTCAGTTTAGTCTATGAGAGAGAGAAAATGTGAGACAGAGAAAGAAAGAGACAAGTACAATCGCGACAATAAAGCGTCTTTAAATGAAACTGAACATCGAGAGAGGGCGAGATGGTTTACCCGCTGTGCCGGGCCCATGTTGTCTGAGTGATTGGGGTTGAGCTCCAGCGTGAGGTTGTGTTGTTTTAGTAAAGCGGGTAACAGCTCCATCTGCGAGTCGGAGTCTGCGGTCGGAAAGCTGCTCTCAGACGACTCGGCTGCACACATTACCACAGAAATGAACATTTGTCATGCTGAAGAAATCAATAGAAATTCATTAAATGGGTTTAACTCATCAAAGCAAACAGAAACAGATCCACTATTAGCAGCACTCTGCAGTGTGTTATCAGACGCTTGTGACCTTTCATTTCATTTCTGTTCAGGCATTAGCACAGAAAAACAAACACACTGAAACAGAAGTCTTGTGTTAAATGTAGATGAGCTGACGCACCGGACGAGTCGCTCAGAGACGGTACGACAAACGCTATTTCCGTCAGTCCGTCAGCGTAATACAGCACATGCTTTTCTCCGTTAAACACACCGCCGCCCGTGTCGCCCAGGGTCACACAGTCGTCTACAAAACAAAAAAACATGAAATTATCTCAGATCTTACCAATCAAAGACACTCAAGCAAGGGTTTATTTTGGTCTTCATCATGTGTGTGTACCTGGTGTTTCCGTGCCATTGGGTGTGTTTATGGTCCAGCTGGTGAACACGCTCCCCGTCCATCCGGGGTGCTGTCCGACCTCAACCGGCCAGCCCAAAGACAACAAGAGCTCCAGAAAATGAGGCTGAACGTTAGCTGAGGAGTCCACGTTCCTCAAGATCTACATGCATGTGAAGACAAACATGTTGTCAACGGCGGTAAACTCTCAAAATCCACAAGATTTGAAACTCTGATTTCACCTCTTGGCTGCTCTTTTGTCCAGCTTTCATGTAGAAGATAAAGACGGTGTCACACGGTCGGGAAGGCAACAGGTCCAGATAACTGATGTCATCGGAAAAGCCGGACACGGATGAGTCGAGAGCGATGAGGTGAGGAGGCAGTCGACTGTTTCCAGGCTCCTGGGAAAACACGCATACCAATTAAGACTTCTGCCCAAAAATGAGAATTCTTTCATCCTCGTGTCATTCCAAACCTGTACGACTTTCTTCCTTCTACAAAACACAAAAGAAGATATTTTGAAGAACGTTGATAACCAAACAACATTAAACCCTATTGACTTCCATTACATGAACAAAACCGCCGAGACATTTCTCAAAATATCTTCTTTTGTAGTATTTTAAATATATGACTGGCCGTTAATAACTATTATTATTGTTTTGCGGTTTGTTCGGACACCTTGAGCGCCTCCAGTGACAGGAAGCCGAAGTGCGAGAGGAAGAGTCGAGCGGTCTGGAACTCTTGAGCTGGAGGAGGAGGTTTACAGTCTGTCAGAGGATCAGGGTAGGGTTTGTTCCTCCAGAAATCCTCCGTGTGATGCTCCAGCTTCTGCTCGTAGTCCATCTGTTTGGCCATCACGGCTCGAAGTTTATCATGCTGTTGCTCCAGCTGAAACACACCCACAGGATTAATGGACGGAGATTCACATGAAGACGCTGATTGTTTTAAAACTCTTTTTTTTACTGATATTCTGATAAACACACGTGTTTTCATCTGCAAAGTGATTTACACTTGATAAAGCACTTTAAATCAAAGATCTGCACACACAAGCATCATCTGAGCGCTGTTTCTCGCTGTGAGGTTTTATTAATCCACATACAACGTTAAGTTTGTACCACTGAGGATAATAAGACGTTTTCACCTCTTTATCCACAATGTCATGCAGGTCTGGGATGCTCAGGTCGGCTTTCACGAACGGGATCTTATCCACTTCCTCCGGGAAAGGTCTGTGCTTGACGTTAAACCGAATTCCTACGTCGTTTTTGGGAGTGGGACGACTTTCGGGGACAAACACCTGCTGTAGGTAAAAATAAAAAGCGTGTCACAACATTGCCATGTACAATAGCCACGTCATTCGACTGGCCTCTGCTGGTCCATCCCTGTTGTGATTGGTGCCTGATGACGTGTCTTACCTTCTGATTGGCTCTTGCTCCTCTGGGCTGATGGAAGAGCTGCATTGTCCACGCGTGGCGACCGGACATGCCTCGGATTAACATAGTAACTGAAGGACAGGGGTCTGCCGACACACACAATCCAATATTAGAAAACATTTCATCATGTTTAAAGACATTGGTTTGATAACGGCTATTTAAAGTCAAATGATGCATAATAACAAAGTGACATTTTAAAATGACATCACAATTCATTTACATTTATGC
The DNA here is from genome assembly GCF_024868665.1 of Triplophysa rosa. NCBI lineage: Eukaryota > Metazoa > Chordata > Actinopteri > Cypriniformes > Nemacheilidae > Triplophysa > Triplophysa rosa. Next base: position 1,816,911 of record NC_079896.1, on the reverse strand, counting down.
AATTGTCAGACACTTTTGTCAAAACAATAAGCTGTTCATTTTATAATTGTGTATTCCCTGTGTATCCAACCCGTGACTTTTGCACCCTTGACACAACACAATCTGTGTTTCTCTCACTCTGTTCATTTCCCAGTGGTTGTTCGAGCATCGCCAGGATGACGGAGTTATCCAGAACAATGTATCTGAAGTTGCTGTGGGACGCGGAGGTGAGTCGGGAATATTTAATCAGCGTGTCCTCGTTCAGCAGGCTGCAGGGAGAGGCGGGGCCGCTGGGAGATGGGAACGCCCCCAACACCTGCATTATACTGGAACACAGAACGTTAGGAATGAAGATGGGTCCGTGTGTAGGAAGAGAGGAACCAAGATGAGCACATCTGTCTCGCTCACCAAGATAACGTGGCCTCCGCGGCGTCCTTCACCCTCATGGATGCAGGGTTGTGCTCTTTGTCACCTTTATACTTCACTTCTTGTTCGGGGGTTTTGGACTTGCTGCCCGAGATGCCGAGCTCGACGATTTCCAAGACCTCGATCAGACAATCCTAAAAACGATAAACAAGCACAAACTCTCAGTCTAGATCACAGAGGAAGATACAGCAGTGGCATACGTTATGTATGGAATATATTCTAGTATGTTTTTTCATCAAACACTTGGACGTTGAGGTAATGCGGGCGATACCTTCTCGTTGAGCATGTCGGGGTGTTCGGTGAGCCACACACACAGGCAGTGGAACGCAGCGACGATCATGGAGTGCAGATCTCTGGAGTGAAGCGGAGCCGGACGACTGCACTGATACACGATGTAGCTGCACACGGAGCTGACGGCTCGCTTTCGATCAGAGGACTCCACGCTCACCTTCACCTGACACGAGAGGAGGGGCGGCGTGATCATATATCAAACCAAACTGCTTCATTTACATACGATGCCTTGAAACGGCCTTGATCTGAATGTCGTCGTTAAATGACCAAACACACCGATCACGCTGGCAGATACAGCGGTCCATCACACAATGACATCTTTAATCACACTTTCTATGAGGGCTATACAGAACCCCGCCGTGCGAGCGTGAATCTGTCAGGGTACCTTGGCGAGGCCGGCGAGAAGCTCGAGAGCGGCCAGCGAGATGCTCATGTCGAGTCTCCACTGAGAGTTGAGTCTCTGGGTGAGCAGGTGAATACTGCGGATCAGCAGCCCGGTCGCTGTGTCTGTGTGAAGAGCTGGGATATAAAACAGCACGCCACACACAGCGGGTTAGTAACAAACACACACAAACGCAAGCCAGGCACGGAGATGCAGTCACGAGCCACGAGACGCCAATCAAACACAAATACAGAGCAACATCAATCAGCTGAATCAGGCTAACGGACAAAATAATAATCAGCTGCGATAGCGTACGTTTGAGATCATGCTCAAAAAAACTGTTTAAGATGCCGCCACATTTCATTTGAGACAGTGATGGAGAGATACAGTCTGTTCTGTTTATTTACAGGAGCAAATAAACAAGAAGGAAACTGAACACTGGGACTGTATTTTACACCTCACAGCCTCACGTATAATGTTCATGTGACATGATACACGGCATCTACCCTACCCTAACACAGGCAGGCATTCGTTAGACAAACATGCAGACGAGACGGTGCATTACAGCGCATTCTTCTGTGTCTCTGACTTTAAGACCAACACAAAATACACGGAGAAAACAACATGATGATAGTTCAGCCGAAACAAGATGTTTGCGCAAAAACATTTCCGTCACAATCTTGTGTCACATGAGTGTCCTTGTGGTGCTTTGAAGGGTGGCACAAATAAATCATTGTTTGGATGCTATGGTGATCATCAGCGAGATGATCTTGGAGTCATGAGCTTGCGATGAATCTGCTGCATGTATGAACGTGAGTGATGCTAACTACATCCATCAGTAGCTTTCCAAACACTACTACAAAGCACCGTTTCATGCGTTGCTCTTAAACGGAACAAACTGATGCAATCTCTCTCGTGTCATGTGACCTGTTCTTTTCATAATGAAATAATAAACACTGGGTGTAAACGTACCGTAGTCTCTCATCAGGGCCTGTGCGGGTCGCTCGCTGTCTGGGGTGGTGGCCTCTGAACTGCCCGCGCTCGTGTTGCTGATACCGCTGTTATTGCGACTGTGGCTCTTGGCCAGAGAATGACTGCCATCCACACTGGCCTGATGACACACACATGCACACAAACAGATATCGCTCTCACTTGTGTGTCTGCACTTGGACATTTTTGACAAATGAACAGAAAAGCTCGTACCACTTCAGCCTGAGTACCAACAGATTCCAGAAGCGCAGAGTCATGGACGATATTGAGCATCGCCGCTGTCAACAGAAGAACATGCAAAACTGCTGTTTACAGTATAATAACACGTCTGCATATATTGGCTATTACACAGCAGCGTGGCTTGTCCAATCAGATCTGGGAGGCAGAACAATCCATTTCAGCGGACAAACCGGTAAGCGGATTTATTGACCCGACAGCCTTACCTAGTATCATCTGTGTATTGATCGAGTCTGTCTCTGTTTGCAGGGCGCCAATCAAAATATTGACCAATCGCAGCTTGAGGGAGAGAAAGGTGACCGCCTTGTCATGCATAGAATTATCATCGTTGCTGAATTTCCCCTCCAGAAGAACCTGCCAGTGACAATAAAGAAACCACGATGGGTTTATTCGTATTTTTATACTAGTAGATCAGTTCACAGAAAGGAAAGTTTTGGATTATACAGATGAAGTCTCTGCACCTCTGATTTGACGCTGCCGAAGTGGTGAGGAAGAGGCAGCATGGACAGCAGGATGTGAATGGACGCTCTCCTCAGCTCGGTGGGGTTCACATATGACTTGAACTTACTCAACTCTCTGTTCAGACCAAACAGAAGGACAATTTTAAATAAACATGACACTTTAAGCGTAAGGTTTCAATGGTGAACAGCACTGGAAGAACAGCAGTCCCTTTGAACTTGTATAGGAACTTTCATTTCATTTCAGGGAAAATGATTCTTACATTTTTAATTAAAGAACGGTGTTTGGGACAGCGGTTCAAAGAATGTTTCTCCCCATTCGCTTTAACCCTTTAAAAAAAATGTTTTTGGTGACTCTCACCGGTCAGGCAGAATGGTCTCCAGCGCCGATATGAAATATGGAACCACAACATTGATGCCTTTGAGATCAGAGCAGAAGAGAGCTGAAGAGTTCAGGATAATGCTGGCCAGAACCGGTCTACAGATAAAGTCTGATATCTGAAGGCCCTGGATGAGAACCATGTAGAACCTGTAAAACCAGAGAACAACAGCAGACATAAAACAGAATGTTAGTCCTTCAGACACCTTGATGGGACATTTTGACACCATCCAAACCTGATGTTGAACCTGGTCTCTCAAAGAAACATTCGTCAGAACGATCATGCGTCACAAATGACACGACACATGATGCGTTTGATGTATGTAGTAACCTCGCATGTTCATGAAACCAGCGTTTACCTGGAGAGATAGACAGGAAGTATCTCCTCTCCGGTCTTCTTACTGCAGAAGATCCTACAGAGCGTTCCACACGCTTCAGCCCGACCAGACTCATAGTTATCAGGAAACTCGTTTGCATCAAACATGGGGTTGGACACCATGGTGTCCGTGGACATCTGAGAACCCTTCCGTCTCAATTCAACTCCAGCCTGAGTCGCCAGGGCTGAGAGAGAGAGAGAAACAGAGAGGAAGAAGCAAACACAAAGACTAAATGACACTTTCATACATCTACCGCAGGAGGACATAACAGGGATGACGGACAAAGAGATCTTCTGATATCTACGGAAATAAAATAGCGGAATCCCTTCTGATAAAAGCATGTTGTGATAAAGATTTGCGAGACGTCTTACATGTATTTGGAATTGTGTGACATGTAAGTTTGGAAAGAATGGACATCACAACGTACATCCTAAAACTCATTTCATGTTTTGTTGTTTTAAAATAATCCAAATCTGTTAACAACAATGTCCTTTACTCACATTATATTAAGATGTATTCACTTTTACAAGGGGGACTGTTTCGTTCTTCTGAACAGACACAAGCTTGTTGGGAAAACGCAAAACTAGATTCAAATACATTTCACTCCATTAGTCGAAAAGACGGTACGAAACAAAACAAATTACGCCTCCTGGTCAGTCTCCCTGTTATCACAGCATGTCAGCAAAATTTCATTTCACACAAACTTGATCCAATTTCTATTTGCCCAGCATTCTACAGTAAGACAATAAGGCACAATATGGCTGAAACAAACTGCACCAACAACTACGACATGCAGATATATCCATACAAAACCAAAAAAACAGATGAAAACGGAAGAAATGAATCAAACGCTAACGCAAAAGAAAAGCTGGTCGAATGAATGTTGGGCAAAAAAAAGACTGGTTGGTGTGTTTCTTTGGAGAAGATTAGTTAGTAGAGGTCCTTCGGGAGATGGTATGGGTAGGAACTAGTTTCAATGATGGCGGGTAAGTTGAAGGATCAAGCGCAGCAGATATTCTCAGGTCTCGGCGGAACGCAGTTGCTCTGCGTTCCAGCGACGCAGAATATGTGTTGCAGTTGAGCCGATGAGATTTGGGCAGCAGTCATTAATTAGACCCCTAACGGACCCCTGACTTAAGCAGCGTATGCGTACGTCTCTTGCCCCAAGAAAACAAGTACTGCAACAATGAAAGAGTGGAGGTCAAACAAACCAAAAAGAGATTAAAAAAGGAAACCAATGGAAAATGAAAGAACTGCAACTGGTAAAGCTTGCGTTCCTACTTACAAGATTTATAAGAAAGAAGAATTTGGAAAAATGTCGCTGCAAGATAACAGAGATAGAATGGAAAGAAATCAAAGAACAGCAGTAGAGGTCATAAGACTGTGCAGAAGGTCAAAATGTTTCCATTGCTTCGCTTTTATGAGAGCTTAAGTTTTCCCATCATGCAAAAAAAAATTGAACAAAACAAAAGAAACTAAACTAAAGATGGATTGACAATTCATAATGATAAGAAAAGTCCCAAATACTTCTAGTGTCCTACATTTGTTTACCTCATTGACTTTATTTAGCCAAAATGGTTTTATTTCATTAAGTATCAGATAAAAAATAAAACAAAGATCTAAAGACATATGAATAGTTCAAAGCACAGCCATTTTTATCTTCTTTAACACTACACTTCGCACGTTCTCATAAATATCCAATACCCTTGAGATGAAAAAAGATCATAAACAACATTATCTTGCAGTTCATGAAACAGCTCTTCAGTTTCTTGAGCTGTGTTCATGCATGCTTTATTATCAGAGAGTAATGACATGAGCGTGTGTCCGTCTGGTTTCATATTCCTTTTTCTTCTGTTGTGTGACCCAATGACCGGCATTTACAACTCATTGTATTATAATAATGTGATATACTTCTGAGGAAGTACAGAAGCCACAGAGGAAATTATTTTGGAGGAACAATTATTTCATTACAGATGAAAGATTACAGAGGCGAACATTACTTCTGCCACACATAAAAAAACATTCACCGGATGCATCATACAGATTCAATTTTGATTTCAGATTTTAGCTATGAATTTAAGATCTCCGCAAGTGGACACTAGTTAGTGAGTGTTCATTTGCAAACAAATCCTCACAACTAACCCATCTGACTTCTTCATATCTGAGAGATGTTGTACAAATAACTACAGCAGGAATATTTGATGTGATTTTTCATAAATATTTCAGTGCATCCAGATTGAAGGTATAGTTTCACAACGCCGACACAAACCCTGAACGTGATTTAATCTTGCAGGTAGGAATGTGTGCGTAAAACAAAAAAGAAAATCAAACACGCTTTAGGTAAAGAAAGGAGAGAAATGAAAAACCAAACAGAACGAGTGACCGCAGTATTGATTGTGAGACGGATGAAAGCGGGAGAATGTCTTACCCGTCATACTGCTGTCTCTGCTCAGACCCGAGTGAAGTTTACAGTGGACCAGCGCGGCGTCAAACAGCCATTGGCCGAAGAGATTCAGCACGCTGTTGACCTTCGGTCGGGTTGGGGCGGGGAGCGGCCGGGGCTCTGAGCTCGTCTGGTTTGGGCTGGAGAGAGGCGACGTGGACGGTTGGTGTGCCACTTTGGTTTGGCTGGTCTGAAGAGTAATGAAGAGTACGATGATTTTAAAACAGAACATGTTCATTTTCATTTCGACGTGACGCATGTACGGTCATACCGTTGAAGCTTTGCTGGTTGTCTTGGTAACAGCAGTGGGGCGGTGCCTGCGGTTGTGAGGGGGTGTAGTGTTAGTTGTCGTTGGGGGCGGCGGCATGCTGAGCCTGTTAACAGGGGTGGGCGGAGCACTGTCTGACCGCGGGCGAGATATACCTGAGACAGGTGGAAAAAATACAGAGAATCAAAACCAAAATACACAGAAATAAAATGACACATCTGTTTGATTTCCTTCAGCTGTCAAGATTCTCCCATAAGGCACCTGTCATCATGTTGGATGTTGTGATAGCTGCAAAATCTCACGAAAGAAATGAACATTAGATGCTTCTTGAATTCATTCATTTGATCGGCAAGCCCCCCCAAAAAATCATCTGTTTGACACACCGACCACAAAATAATCAAGTAAACACAAAAAGATGTGAGCTGATATAGCAGTTGTTTATGTACTTTTCCCCACATCACAATATAAACATAAAATTGCTTCAATCAATTTTATGCATTGAATAAAACATCATGGTGAGTTCTGATTGGGTGAGTCATGCAATGATTCACCAAAAAAAGGATTTTTATATTTGAGAACACACAAGAATCTTCTGGTGTCATCCCTCATTTAACACACATCTACATCAACACATAACTGGAAGTCAGAGTCATGCTGATAGAAACACAAAGAGGAGCATCAGCATTTTCATACAGCATCACAGCTGCGTCGCTGATTCGTAGAAAACGCTCTCAAACCTGCATTCAAATGAGTTATTTGCCTAAAACCTGATTGGTTTGCAAAGGAAAGAAATCTCTCCTTCATTGGCCTGTTTCAGAAAGCTCTCCAGATCACAACCCAAGACCTTCATTGATTGTTGCCTTTGGAAGAGCAGAGATCATATTTCATCATGGACACCACCACCTCGACAATATCTCAAAAGAGACCCCATGAAAGTGTTGGACCAGGGTAGTTTTTATGCTCGCATTTATTGTCCCCATTAAATAAAAAGGTAAAGGCTTTCGTATATATATATACCAAACACCAAGAAAATCTACAATAGACATCAATCTCCCTTTCGATTGGCCAGAGGCATGTTATCAAATACCATAAGATGGGAGCCGGTCTCGAAAATTGTTCCGAGATACAGCAACACCTGGAGAAAAATGAGATTATAAAGAAAAACATACATACCGTCATAAACTGCTACTCAAGGGGAAAAACGGCAGTATACTACATTATTCTACTAATACTGAATAAAACACATTTTTATTGTGTGAGTATTTCTGATCAGCATGTGAGGTCTTCTATTGCACCCAAACACCTCAATGAAGAGAATCAGTCTGGTGGGGAGTTAGTTCTACTGTTGGTTAACTGATCGGGTTTGGATAGGGTTAGTATACCTATAGAGGGAAGTCTGTCTCGAAAATTGCTCCTAGACACTGTGGCTCCTGAGAAACGGAGAAACATAAAACAATATCTCTAAAAAAAACCATCAAAACGTGCGAGACCACTTTAAAATCACAGACACGCTGCTCAGCAATACCACTACCAGTTTAACCAATTTTTTTTGAATGACAGTAATTCTACAGTACAGATTATCAGACAGCTGAAACATCACAGGTACCATAAGTCGGCAGAATTTCACAACATGGGAGTTTCTTAGAAACAGCAACACCTGAGAAATGGAAAGACAGTCACACACAACATGGCTAGTTCACAGATGTTCAAATGAAATGCAATGTAATAACATCACAAAATAAATGATCTCGAACGCATAGCTTCATTGCGGTGAAACTGCAAAATACAGAATGAAGAGATAATCAATGGGATAATGGAAGTTATGTAAGAAATGTGTGTCCTGTAAGAGGAGGCCTTTAAGATATCTGTTTTTTTATGTTGTTTTTATGTATCTTTTCTACATTTTATTTTAAAAGAAAAAATTGTCGGCTTTCCTTTTTTTTGGTTGTTTGATGATTTAAACTATGTGAATATTGTTTGTTATAATTTGTGAAGTTATGTGTGGTTAAAAGAAGCAATAAACATACAAGAAAAAAAGAAACTGCAAAATACAGTACTCAAAAGTACAGCGGGGATATCATACTACAGTCGTATATATAGACAGATAATGGCGCACGGTCTTACCGAGGAAGGCGTCCACGAGACAGCTGACTCCTCTCATTGCTCTGAAGAAGATCTGGGGCAGTTGTTTGAGACAGGGGTGCTGCATGACCTCATGCGGGACACTGTTAACCCCCAATAACTGCTCCTGAAATTTCGGGGTGGAGCTCACTATGACGGGGTTGCTCAGATCCACAGGGTTACTGATGGGAGAGAGAGACACCTTCAGATTATTACATCTCATGCATCTATGTTCTGAACTGTAGAACAGGGACATTTTTTCGTCTCGTCCGTTAAGTGTGAAATAAACACATAAAGCAGATTGTGTTGCAGACCTGAGCATGTGCAGAAAGCGATACCACGTCTGTGACACACAGTCATTGTCCATCTCAGCTGGAATGAGACCAGCGTCCTCCTCTGGCACTTTAAACAGAGGGAACGATGGGCCGTACATGAACCTCAGCAGCCTGCGGGAAAACAAATAAGATGAAGATCAAACAAACGTACACAGCAATAGATCAACTGCTGACTGTATGATGTCCTGCGGTTACAGTGAGCGCTTAACCTCAGCATTCAAAAGCAGGTCCTCTTATAGACACACTACAAACTGCAGCGTGTCTGTGTAGTGGCTGTCAATATCAGATATCAGATCACTGACAGCACTGCAGATCACGTCTGCTCTTCAGACTCTTGCTGAAGTACCTGGAAGTGAGAGCGGAGATAACTTTACTCCACTGCTCCACCACGGGAGGGTGGTGTCTCCAGTTGGCCAGCATCTCTCGTGCGGTCTTCCAGTAGGGCGGCGTGGGGAAACAGCGCGTGCAGGCCAGAAACCAAACCTCGAACAACACGCTTATTAACTTCTCCGCCAGCTTCTCTGCTATACCTCCTGCAGGAGACAAAAAGTGATGCCTGATGTTCAATAGAAGTTAAGCTCGATCCTTTTGATCCAAATCAGGGTATATACAGGAATCATGGAGCTAAATTGACCTTTTTTACGACTCTTTCCATACATTTTAAGACCTCATCGCCACTTTTTTGTTTTAATCGGTTACATTTGCTACACTTAAACTTACATTTACTATATACAGATTGTAAGATCGCACAACTAAACAGTCTTAGTTTGTGATAGCTCCTTATTAATGCAACATAATTCAGAAGGGTGGGAACGAAGCACAACAGAATGAGTTGAGTGACTAACCCAATGCAAGGTTTATTAGAACGAGAAATGAAGCTACGCTAATCGCCTTAGCGGTACGGCTCACGGTTATTCCCAGAGACGGCCCTCAGCCATGGTTCCAACTCTTTATCCTCCAACAATTTGCCATTAGTTGACGATGTTGTTTAACAACCGGGTGTAAATGGACCTCCCACTATTCGCCTACGCAATGATTAAATTCAGGCAAACTTTAGCATGAGGACAAATTATGAAAAGATGATACAAAATTGAATACCTTGGAAAATGGCATTTAAGACTTTTTAAAACGTTTTAAGGGCCTTCATTTTCTCTAAATTTATTTATCAACTTTTAATACTTTTGAAGACCACGCGGACACCCTGCAAATGTTTTTTTAATGGTTAAACAAATTCACGTGGATCAGGGATTCTACACACGAGGTCAATGGCATAGTGCACACAAAATTCAGTTTGTCTAGATGCAAAACTTGGACCAGCTCTCATTTGTTTGCGAGTCAATGTGGTTGTTATGGATACGGACCTCCCACAGTGGGCGGGGCAAGTAGCGTGTCGTTGATTCTGAGCAGGAAGAGGAGAAGCACCTCCCACGTCTCTCGGGCCATACCCGACGAGTCCCGTGCCAACTTCTGCACGGCAGATAACACTTGCTGACACAATTTAAAGTGCATCAGGCTGAAGTGCTCGGGTCTGAAAGAAACAAACCATTTCAATCATTCACACAGTGCTCAGATAAAACACAAACAGGCAGTTACTTTCAAACACCTTCGGCATTGCTGTCCTTTAACAAACTACACAGTTGCATTACAGGTGAACTGTTACCGAGTTGTTTGCACCATTTGTGTCGTAAATACCGAGCGCATCATAGGTAAATAAACCCTCGGGCCAAATTCACCTGGGTAGAAAAAGGTTGTGCAGGTGTTTGAGGATGGTCTGAACGTAGAGGTTAGGTTCTTTGATGATGGGCTGCGGGATTGAGTCTCTTGGAGAAACCAGGGCCATTATCCAGTCAGTGTAGACGTCCACACACAACTTCACCGTATCTCCATCCAGCGGGAGCGTCAGACCGTAACACAGAACCTCCATGGTCCATTTGACCTGAGGAGCAGAATGACAAAAATACAAACCTGTTTCAAGTTTCGAGAAGAAACAGCAACACAGAATCTATAAAAATGATTTTAGCACAATCGTTAAATCATTTGTCCGAAATGCATAACGATAACGGATATTTCAACCATAATTTTTACAGCATTTATAGGTTGAAAGCAATAGAATTGAATATTATTTAAAGGGTCCTAGAGGCCACACTTTACTACCAAAATATTCTGGTCTATACACCCAAACTGACTAACAGTGCATGCAGGGTTTGTTCACTGACACTGTTGGTGTATGAGCGGTAGTTAACTTATGTCGGAAACCACATGGTCGTGCCCAGCGGTGCACTGTTGAACCGGCGGTTTTTCTGGACTTTATTCCAAACTGGCACCATCGGGCGGCATTGAACTCCATCAGAAGCAAAGGGTTCGGGGGGGAGAGGTCAAGAAAAACAAACCAGAGGTGAAAAGGGAATAGACAGGATTTCCTTCTGGCCTTATCACAGTACACAGAAGCCTACAGGAACCACGAGCACAATGAGATGCAGAGGGAAGTCAGAGCTACGCGCATCGATGAGAAAATATTTAACCCACCCAGATACACAAACAAACAAAAGAGAGAAGTAGATGAAGGCTGTAAACAGACACAGACGTTTCAACGAATGAAAATCACAGGTACTGAACACTGATGAAAATGGAGTGTTTTGGTTTCCATCCAGATCATGCAAATGTAAAAGCAGCCGGAGGACACAGGACAGCGCTGGTCAGGACGTACAGAAACACACACAGAAAATAATACTATGGTAATCATTCACTACCATGGTATATCAAAGGTACCAAAGTGTTCTGAGTGCACACTAATGTTATTAAAATGACAATTAAACACTTTCATTCTTGTGGCTGGAGTTGGTTTGTATGTCAACAGTGTAAAATCCACCACTCTGTGACTCTCAGAATGAACGTTCTCCAACAGGACACCTCAAGGTTTCTCTTTAACTCAGCAGAATAACAGTTAATAGTTAACAGGTCGCTGAAGCAATTCTTCTGAAATACTTCACAGCGAGCTGTAAGTCGGAGTTCTCCCTTCACACACACAGTCCTTACCTCCTTGTCAGTCTTCAGGAGGCATTCAGACGGCGCGCCTCCGAGGCTGTTTCCCAGGGGGCGTACCACTGCATTGGCCACGTCCCGTCCCACGCCTGCCGGGTAAGTGTGCAATACACTCAGGTGGCCCTGGTCGCTTTGGACCACCAGGTGTAACGACCGCCACTCCGAGTACATGACCGAGACTTCAACTGGATCTCAGCGTGGCCTGAGGAGAGACACACATACAACTTTATCTTTCAAACTTTGCAGGACAGTGTTTCGACAACACTACAGAGCGCGATAATCTGACACGAGCGGCTGTGGTTTGTTTCATCTGATAGACCAAAGTGATGATGAATTCAACAAATGATTGAAAGACCTGACTGATGTTTGACTTTTTTAATATAGACTCGATCTGCACAATCTGCTAATATTAGAAGCAAAACGTTAAATGATGGAGGAAAGTCACGTGAACACCTGAAATCCAACAAAACGGACTCACTTGAATCACTTTCAAAACAATCATAAACACACATATACAAACTATTTACCAATGGATATCAAAATAAATACAAACTAGTTTTATTAATAATCATTACAGATGCTTGTAATGTCATTTCAGTGATGTCGTGGCATTTACACCGTACTCCACAGAATACCATAGTACTACCATGGTACTTTAGTTTAGTGCATTTTTACAACTGTAATTACTTATTTTTAAATGTCACGCAAGCAAGGGGAGCAGATATACCAAAACCACTCAGATGTTCCACATTAAACTATAATACATTCGATGTTAAATGCATTTCTGTTGTTGTTTTCGATTTAACTTCCGTAGCCGGAGTGTTTATTAGCATCCGCGCTAACTGTACAGACAAGAGTCCCTGAACACAATAAAACCATTCACGTTCATATTTATACATGTACATTAATCTTTTCGTACTAGTTCAAACTGTTTGTATGCGTATACGTAAGTGACTTTGTTTGTTCGGTGCGTTAAACAGAGAGAAAGAACGCTTCACTGTTGGCAGCTAACGTTAGTCAGTCAGGCAGCGAGCTAAGCTAACACAGACTCATTCGCAATGACTGACTGACATTAAACCACACAGAAATCACAATATTATCGCTAAAGATACAAACAGACGAGGCACAAAAAGCATATTCATACCTTCTGCTTAAAAAAACCAGGAAAACCATCAGAACCGGACCTTAGTGTTCGTTCAGGTCAGTCAGGTAAATTTGACAACTGACTCCAGCATCGCGACACTTGTCACTCAACTTCCTCCCACATCTATTCCTCATTTGATAAAATAAAGGGTTACATTCAATACATACATAAAGCAAATTAATTCGTATTGTAGTCCGAATAAACCGGAGCAGGCCGCAATGCGGGACTTTGGCCGTGATTCAAACGTACCCGAGTCCTCTAACAAGACAGCTCACTTATTTTGAGGCTACATTCTCCTGAGGTAAAATACTGCATTTACTCAAACAGTGAACTTAAAACACGAAACATACTCAACGTTGACCTGGATTTGGTGCTTAAACAATTCACATGAGTTTTTCATTAGGCAGACAGCACAAGAGCCCGTAGACACAACGCAGCGCAGTGATATGAACAGACAGCGTTACCTGATTCACTTCACATAGCAATTAGTCGGTCGTTCTGGAAGTAAAGCAGCATATTTGTCATTAGATCAGATCCTCCATCGTCACCTCAGACGGCTGGGCTTCGGGCTGGCTGCAGCGGCCGATGTGAGCGATCGCTGCTGGGATCCAATTCGCCAATGACTCGTTTTGCGAGCTGCTTCGTTTTTATGATACGGTCGACAGACTCGCAAAGCGACTCGCTTGTGAATCAATCGACTTCAAAGTGGTGTCTTATTGCTTTAATGTTGTACTGTGTCATTGCAATAAATAAATATCAAAAACTGGATGAGTGATAACTAGACAACTAGAAACAGCGAACTATTTCACATTAAGCCTCGAGTAAGTAGAGTGAAAATGCAGCATTTTATAAAATGAGAGTCATCATGGTACAGTACTGCAATAGCTGGTATAATCAGAAAACCATGAAACTTTGATCAGTACTGACACAATGTGACATTTACGTGATATTAAATGTGTAAATATAGAACTGAATTAACTTATCTATTTAGCATGTATGTCCCAAGAGACGTCCATAAGAACATGGAAACGCTTGTGCGGTAACTTGTAACAGGCGAATCATTGCACCGGTACATTTGAACGAACCGTTCAAATGAGCCGACTCTGTATACTGAATCGGACATTTCAACGCCCAAACCCGCAACGCGCAAACTGAACTTCAGAGAAAGGAGAAAAGACGGACATGCAAATATGTTTCAGGACACGTGTTAAATGGTTATAGGGAACAAAATGATTTGCTCAACTTCAATTTATTAACATTAATAATATAACATTTTAGTTCAAATACTACTTAAAATTGAATTAGGTTTTACATAAACTTGCTTGTATTATAGCTGGAAAGACGGTGATTTTGTAATGTAATATATTTTTTGGCATGACACATTATGTGTTTTACACATTATTTATACCATGGTATTTTTGAATACTCGATTCTGATTGGCTGGAAGGTGTGCATTAAAAACCCTTGCTTCATGCTCGGTTCTATTACAGAACTGATGTCTGTCCTGAAAAACCTCAATTCACAACAACACAGACACTTTTCAGTGTGACTGCGTGATGTTGAAATCATTGCCAACCCTGCACAGCATAAACTCGACACAAAAAAGTGTTCAATATAAAATATTCAGCAGAAGAGTGTTTACTGGATCAAGAAAGCACTGCTGTGTTGGGTTGTACAGTATCAGGCTGACATAATCCCATGTCATTCTGTTATATGAATATCTATTGACGTCACAGCCATGAAAAAGGGTTGCTTGCTATAGGCTATTTATGGTCGGTGGCAAGAGGTAGCTAGGCTAAAATTTATTCTACGTTTCATTAGACAAAACATTTCAGATTTATACAAATAAATATATTTTGGTATTTGTTTATTGAAGAGCAAGACTGAACTTTATAAGCACATGGTGACTAAAAGCAAACAAATCAGTCAGATGGTAAGAATGCACTAGGGCACTAGATGGCAGTACGTTCACATTGAAAACACACGTGACGCATGACATGAACACTTCTGTCCATCTGATACTACAGCACTTAAAATGTAAAAAGAAAGACCTGAATGTTACCAAATCCGGTCTTCATTAGAAAAATTAGGCCTGTTTTTAGTATAATTAATATTATTTTCATGAAAACAAAGCACATTCAAATTCTCATTCATTACACTAATGCATCTTAATGTTTGAGTTTTTGTAAACCATTATTTATAACACATTCACATTAATTATTATTCACATTTTGATTGTCTTTACTGTAATACGGGACCAATTTTTGACCATCTCAATGTCAATTCGCCCTACTATCCTAATGTACAGTATACATTCTGTGCATCTACATTACAGTACAGACGATTTGGGGAGTAAAAGTGATTGTCATGAAAATATTTCACTATGCAAAATAAATAAATAACTGTAATTATCATGTCAAGTACATTTACAGATGACATAAGCTAAACATATACAGTTGAGAGTTCGATGTTACTGTATAGCTCTCATGTTGTGTGTTTGCACAGAGAGGAGTTTGAGAAGGCAGAAGTGCTCATCAGGCCTTTCAATGAGAAGTGTCGTCGACCACAAAACCCTGATTGCAATTTAACCGTGAGTTCATTTTTTTCATCATCAAACCAACCCTCTTATTTCACTTACACCTCCGTGTGTTTGTGTTTCTACCTGAAAAATGAATCATTTACATCTGAAATCATGCTATAGTGTGTTTTAGCGGTATAATGATCCAGTGTGATTTGTACAGTATAGCTGCTGATTGCAGGAAACATTTTCTTTGGCAGGATTTTTTGTGTGTGTGCTTAAGCAATTTAAACTCCTTTAACTAGACTGTTGCCGAACACAATAGCGCTGATTTTTATTGTCGGGTGGGTGGGTGTATCTTTTTCTTGGACCCCAGAAGCTTGCGGCAGGAATGCAAAAACTAATACGAGCTGTTTCAAAACCTACAGAGCTCTCAACATAAACTGCATCTGCATCGTGATGACACGTCAACACAGAAGCTGACAGGAGATAGATCATGTGACATCTGCTGTCTTTAATCTCATTGGTTGCACATTTGCAAGGTTAACTTTTCGCTGGACATGCCCACATTCTGAAAATGAATCTGATCAGGTGCACTGTAAACAAATTCAGTAAAAAAAAGGAAATTGTCTGTCATCTGGATTGACAGAAATATACCGTAAAATATTAGTTTGCTCCTGTAAAATTACAGGATATAAGGATATATAATAAATTGTTTTCTCGTTTTTCTTGTAAATTTGCTGTCTTTTTCTGTAATTTTACAGTTTTTGACCGTTTTCCAAAAATAAACTGTAAAAATACATTTTCTGGCAGCTGGGCGCAGATGGGGCGCCAGAAATAAACTGTAAAATAAAGTTTTTCCCTGTAAAGTTACATATTTGCAGCGTCTTTCTTGAAAATGTGCTGTTTTTTTCTTTAATTTTCTGTGTTTCAAAAATACATAAAAAATCTAAACAATACATACAAAAATAACAGAACATTTCTGTAAAATTAAGTTATTTTTTACAGTATGTAGAATTTAGCAGTAAACATTTTATTTTGTACGAACTTATTTTTTCTTTATGTTAAAGTTTCCTTTATCTTTATGTAAGTGGAGGACGTGACATGACATCTGCAAATACGGTCCACTATGATAAAGGTAAAATGTTGCAAATATGATTCGGATAATGTGAAGGTTTCTGTCTATAAAAATTTGCTGATAGCAATAAAAGTCTGAATAAAAGCATAAAGAAATCTGAAACTAAGATAAAGAAAATTGTACAATCTACATAATATGAAGCATTTACAACAACACAACAAGGAGCAAGAATAAGAGGGATGACAGCCAACGGCAACAAGGGTTGAAGTTCCATCACCTAAATCAAGTCCGTATCACTTCTGAGTAAATGAAGAGGGTAACCGTTCGAGGGAAGCTTTCTCCGGCCTCCCACAGCATCCACTCCACGTCCACACAAGGCTTTTATTCCTCTTCCAGTATTGCAAGCAGGCCACTTGTTCTTCATTAATTGGCAGTGTTGTTTCAGATGCGCTGTTGTCTTGGCAGCGCGGAGACGGCGGAGGACGTCTCTTACTTATGAGAGAGATAGTTATAGCCCTGGGGAAGATGAATAATACAATACCACAGCCGTGCCAAATGAAAACAAATGCATTTACAGTGAATTAACCACCGAAGGACAGATTTCAGCGGACGGCACGCAATCTTTCTCTATCTGATCAAACGAGAATCAAAAGGAAACGGGTCTAGGTCGAGTTTGTGGTGTTGTCTAAGGCAAGCATCGAGAGAACTGTTGGTTTGGCACGTGATTCTGCAGTGCGAGTTCTTACTTTTCTAACGCTTCAGATGTATGATGTTCACCCAGTGGAGGATAAAAAGGCCGCGCAAACCAGATTACAGATACATAGTTTATTTAGACTTGGATCAGTAAGCAACCTGCAACCAGAACACCTTAGCAACCAGCTAGCACAGCCTTAGCAACCAGCCAGAACATCCAATAGCAACGACTAAGCAAAGCCTTTAGACTTGAAGAATGAAAATGCACTAAAATACAAAATGTTAATGTGTAAAAATGTGCACAAAGCAAAAGTCATCTTTAAGTCCCAAGTGTATGAAGATATATTAAAAAAAAGAATGACATTTAGGCGGCAGCTGACCTTGAATTGTACAACGAAAGCAAGTCAGCGCATTTATGCACACGATGCATTTCATCATATCTCTCAATTCCATGCCATAAAGCTATATTTAAAAATCCACTTTAATTATTAGCCAAACTCCGGGGCCCGTGTACATCTGTTATTACAGCAAATTTAATTCTGCCATTAAGCTTTTTTCCAAAGCCTTTTTAATCATCCATTATTCATCAGTATTGTCACTTTGGCTCTTTATGTAGCACTTAAAAGGTCATTGTGCGGAATGAGTAAAGAAATGACTGCGTTCACAGCTGCATGTCAACCATTAGCTCGCTGAGCATTTGCATATTTTGGTTAGTCACTATTCCCTATCAGAACAACAATGAGGTTGTGTGCGTGATTAAACACGGTTAAGACTTCATTACAAACAATTTCCTCCATAAGTCACTAACTTGCAGGTTTGGCTAATTGCTAATGTGAAATTGAATAAATAATACAAGCGCCGACTGCTTTTACGGAACATTTTCATTACGGTGAGAGGAGAGAGCGCAGGTTCTAACATTACAATGAATGCTTCAAATAATAGAAAACATCTGCATTATTTCTTCCAGACATCAATGAGAAAAAAAAAAGAAAAGGAGTCAGAAATCTGACAATTGTCTCTTGTCATTAGAGTTTCAGAAGAGACAATGTGTCAAACTGAAGTCTGCAATCAAAAGTGAATATTATTGAAGATCTCAATATAAACTCAAACATTTCTCATCAAATCCAGATGATTTTACATCTACAATCTACATTCATTTTACACCTCCACACTCGTCATGTGTTTCAACAATTACGCTCTCATTTCATTTTCTGTTTTTATTTCTCCTCTAAAGCAATTTTAGGAGAAACATCTGCGACTCAGTCAGAGGGAAATGGTCATGAAGAATTAAACCATGTCTGTTTGTAGGTGCAGAAACTTATGAGAAGACCCCTTTAATGTTGTCCATGCTCAGATCTCAATCATGAAACCGTGGTTTTTCTCACTCATCATAATATTCTCTCTGTATTACTCAAGTCACTCTCACCTGGGGAACCCCCCCGACACCCCGCATCTCCTTTCTTACTTCACTTTCTGTATGTCTCCTACTCGCTCTCTCCTTCTTAAAAAGACAAACCGTCTCTCTCACCCGGTCTGTAAATGTCATGGCGGTTGTGGAAAATTCACTCTTCTTTCACAGCTCCGCAGCACGATGACGGACGGTCCGAGCGCTTGTGTCTTTCTCTGTTCTCTGTAAATGAAACTAACCTTTACATACCACAGTTGATGGCACAGCCCAAGGGAAACATTCATCAACTTAGTTTCAGATGTTTTTTTCCCCGAAATTGCTTCTAGAGAAATAAAATGTGGGCAAATTTTATGAGAAAGGTTTGAGTTGATATTGAGATCTTTAATAATAATGACTTTTGATTGCAGACTTGACAAATCTGAGCTCAGTTTGACACATTGTTGACATCTCTTCTGAAACTCTGTCAGTACGAGCAGTAAACGTGATTCGTGAGTTTGTAAATATGAGGTGAAATCTCTCATCACTTCTAACACACAACAGTCAGACCTTCAGCGCACCTTTATTCCAGAACACTCCCCACCCTCCGGCTCTTTCTCCGTGACAATAAAAGTGAGCGCGGGCTGAGACTGATGAGAAACACCATTGCTCCCGATGTCTCCTCCGCTCATGATAAAGAGCCATTGTGGTGTTTTAGAGAATGGGATTTCAATCATAAAATGCTGCTTTTGCATGATGGATCTTCTTTTCGGAGACAGACTTCAAAACACAGATGCTCATTTTTAAACTCACGCGGCATCATATTCCTCGAGTTTATCATTACACAACTAATAATATTTTTTCTTTTAGTGAATTTAAAGTAAATATCATGCATATGCTGTTCTGTAATGCTGTAAGTATTTTGGTTCTCCTCACTTCTAATGGCATTAATTGTGTATCTGTAACTTAGTTATTTTTATACTAAACAAAATAACAAATATAACTCATTTGTCCCCATGTTGTTTACTCTGGATTGTTCCGAGAAGTCAAGTGCACTAGAATATAAAACTAACATTAGAACGACTGCTGAATATTCAGTGAATGTGTGAGGCAACGAAAGAGTTAAATCTGCACTCGTGTGTGTCCCTGAGACTAAAAGCACATTAAACAACATGAGAATGAGCTCTATCAAAGCTTTCAGTGCAATTACATCTCTTCAGAATCAGCTAACCTTTCCATGATTTCAGACGTTAGTCATCCTCACCTAATTTTAGCAGCACACTCCCAACCGTACTGGCCTTGAAACGGATAAATATGAGACGAAATGACGAGTTTCTATCCAACATATACAAAAAAATATGGAGTTAATATAAAATTCTTTCATTAAATACAATATTTTATGTTCTTTATACCTCAAAGGAATAGTTCACCCAAACTTTTAAATGTAGTCATTATTTACATTACTCAAGACAAACTGGTTAAAATAATGGATTGTAAATTCAGTTTGTATGACTTAGGTCAAAACCAAAAATTATTCAGACACCAGATATAATTTTTTTATATTTTCTGACAGGACACCGTAGTTCATTTATGTAAGCGAGGATAGCAAAATAAAGTAAACTGTGACGACATATACACAAAATTTCTTCATACAATGGACTACCAGTAAAACTGATTTGGGACCAAATTATTCAGACACTTTGACCTCACCATGATTTGCTTAAGTGTTTTTTTCTTTAATTGCTAAGGCTGTGTTCACACTTAACTGTGAAGCTGCTAGCGTCTGTTTTACACTATAATCCTAAAGAGTAAACCGTATTTTCAAAAGAAGTCCTGAGCGCTTTTTCAAACGCCAACGTCTTTTTCTGCAGCTCAGAGCGTCTTTTGAGGTTGAAATAAGTTAAACTTTTCTGAAAACAACACCATACGTCAAGCTCCTTCTTCACAGCTAACCAATGACAGAGACCTGTCATTTCCATAACAACATGCGAGGAACGTGATTGGTCGAGAAGGCTCAAGCTCGAAAAAATAGAACGGTGGCCGAAACGCTCGTCGGAGCATAGTTTTGTATATATGTAAGTTTAATTTTCACTTTCAATAACTTTTGATTGCATTTCTTGCGAGAAATTAGAATTGTAGTTTTTAAATATGTGATTAGTTATTGCAAAGACGCTCTCTGTTTATAATTAGGGCTGTAGCTATTGATTATTTTAGTAATCGAGTATTCTACCAATTATTCCATCGATTAATCGAGCATTCGGATAATAAGTACTTTTTCTTTATTAAAGAGCAGTACTAAATATACAAGAGAAAATAAGACAGGTCTCTTAAAATGAACAACTAATTTGTTGTTCATTTTTAGACAAATTAACATATTGCATACATTAATATCTGTGAAAACTAAACCCATTTAGTACATTCCATTGCCATATTACATTCAAAATGTAATATAATATAAATATATAAATAAGAAACAAATAAAAATAGAAAGAATAATTTCAAAGGTAAACAACTAACTTCAGCTTATGCATGATGCATTTAGTATACCTAAATTAGTTTTAATTTTTCAAAGTTCTGTTTTTCTAAAACAAGTGGCCATGTTTAATGCACCTGACAAAATGTATAAAAAAATTTTTGTATTCGAATTACTCAAGGAATCATTCCAGCCCTATTTATGATTCAAAAAGACTTCCGTTACGCTGCCTATGAAGCCTGTCACTCTAAGCTGCCTTCGTGCACAAATGCTATTTTGAACATTGCCGGCTGCTATTTGTAACCATAACGCTGCGAACTAAAAAAGCGCCTTTGTCAACTTTTCCTTGTCAAAAAAAGAAGTCAAATGTGAACACGGCCTAATGCGACCTTTTTACACCACAGACTGAACAAAGTTAAGCATTTCTTGGTAATTGGTTGCCCTAGATTGGTATTATCTAACGGAGTACTTAAATTTCACCTTCAACCTAATCCATCACATACCTTTCTATCAAAGTTATCTGACATTATTAAGATGAGTTTGTTCTGACACAGTTTACTAGTTCTTGTCATATTTTATTACCATTTTCTAAACTATAGAGATTGAACTGTGAAAAGGTGTCAGAATAAAGTTTGGTTTACTGTATGGCACGACTCTCACTTTTGTGTCCTTTTCAAAGCTTAAATTTTGAAAGAGGACATAATGATGAATCTTCTTCATTCTTGGGTGAACAAACTCTTTAAATACTTCTCCACAACTAAATCTTGTGCACGTGACCAAAAACAACAACGTTGGCGAGTGCTGTTGAAGGTCGTTTTATCTAGGACAGCGTCGTGACCTGGATGCCACCGTGGAAGATTCCAGACTTGAATTATTTTCATTTATGTCAATTCGTCTATTTTGAAAGGTAAGATCAAATAGAGGTTTAATAAAGAGGTAAATTGCGATGCTAATGCATGCGTTGTTTTTGTGCTTGGGAACAATGCGGCACAATGGAGCGAATGTGTGAGTTTTCTGTAGAAATTGAAGCCACATGTTTGGATGATTACTGTGGGGAAAAACTGAAAGAGGTTTAATTGTACTGTATACCTATGGTAATTATGATGAGAGAGATTGATAGCAGAAAACCGCCTCCCCCGTTTTACTTTTCACTTTGGCCTCATCGAAATATACCACTATATCAAATGAGACCGGCTATTTATATTACGCTAGGCAGGTATTAAAGCCACAAAATGTTCTTATGAAACACGATGTAACCTGGCAAGACGTGAGATATTCTTCAAATAAACCCTGACGTTGCAAAGGTGGTCTTGGCTTCTTAACCTCATATTTAGCGCTGCGATGTGTCAGACTGAAACCTGATGGTGGCTCTTCAAAGCCATTTTGACCTTTAAGACACAACTGAAGTTTGCTGTTTGCTAACAGGCTAAACGTTTGCACTTCAATAATCGATCCGTGTTAGCATCATGCTAATAACGCAGCGCCGGAAAGCCCCGGCCTGTTGGACATATCTGAAGTACAGCCACGGCGAATAAAGGTTAAAATAAACCGTCACATTCAATTAGCATGTTTCACTTCACAAATGAGATAACAGAGACGTTTAACCTGCTTTTCACGCTCACGTTAAGCTTCTTTTTTGTTTTTCAGATGAAAAGTGTTAATTATGTATTTGTGGCACGTGGGGTTACTGACCTTTTGATGCTGTTTAACACCTGTTTTTCTGATCAAACGATAATAACTGCTGTTGGCAGATCAGTTATCAGAGACGCAGAATTCACATGCGAACTTGTGACAAACACATCTCATAAGTTGGGGAAAATAATGGCCCTGTGGTGAGTTAGTCAGCTTATTTACAACATTCAAAAACATTTTGTGAGGTAGCTAAAAATGTGAAATTATTTAAACCTGAATAATTTTAGTGTTACAATACAGAAAAATATAGCTACAAAAGTGGCGAATTGTTAATGTTACAATGTGTCATCATTAGATTTAAAAATATATATTATTATAATTGTCAAATCTATATGGAGCAATTTTTTAAAGTTTGTCAAATTTTGTGTCAAATAGTAAATTAATTTATACCAATATCTTGTGGACAATTTATGTTCATAAAGCCTATATTTTATTTTTATTTTAATACAAATTTCTCTATTCTATTATTTCTATTCAAGTTTCCTCTACCTTTTGGTATCGAACAAACCAATTAAAAACAAATGTAAACATCTTGTTTTTTGTGGTCTTCACATCTGAAAGGGACATTAGCGGAGAATGAGCGTGCAAGAAAATGTCATGTGTGTGAAAAACAATCAGGCGTGTAATTTCTCTGTTAGGCCTGAACAACACCGAGGTGTGAAAGAAATGATGCAAGAGAGATCAGAGTTTGTGTTTATGTCTGTAAGAGCTGCTCGAGGTGTGACTCGCACATACCAACTCTTTTTATCGTCAGCTCTGTCATTACTCCTTTTTCATAAACCTAACATAAAATGCGACCACGTGGGATATTTAAAGCATTTGTCACACAGCAGAATTATTTATATTTAAAAATAATTAATTTCTATACAATATGTTGTTCTGGCCCAAAGCAAACACATGCTAGAAGCTTTATTTCGGCAAATGTCTCTTTAAAGAAGATTCAATACAGTAACACAATCTGACTCCAGCAAAACATGTCAACGATGTATACCGTATAGCATGAATTTATGTCCTATGTGTAACAGAGGACGGTCATGTTGACATTCAGTTGATATTTCCAAGTTAAATTAAAACGTCCATACCGTCATCGACGCATTTGTACTGTGAGGCTGTTGCGGCGATATGGTATTGAAATAACTCCCGCAGAACTGTAACTGAAGACATTTAAAAGCTGTGCATTCAGTAAAACTACATTTCCTCTTGAATTAAAAAAGGAAATCCACGAGATAGCGTCCCGTGCTTTAAATGAAATTAAAAATGCACCCTTTGATGTTTTGCATCCTCTTTTTTCAAACCATGCCCATTTTTCCTCCTACTCTTTTCCATGCTTTTCTCTTTGGTTTGTTCCAAATTTCCAAGCGTCTGTGGGTATGTGATACTTCTCTTCAGTACAATACGAGCGGGCAGGGAGGCAGTGTTTCCCATAATCCTCCAATTCATTCAACTCTCACATCATATCATGCAAATGGGGCCTGCTGTCTCACGACCCACAATCCTGTTCCAGCCGTACGCCTGAGCCTCGCGCGATACAACGCATTTATTATGCATGCAATGCACTAGGCTTATGGTAATAAGGTATTAAATTAGTACTGGACATTATTGCTTCACCAGATCATTTCTGTTTCAGGGATTTTTCATAAAAGACGTCGAATGTGAAAGAAGACCGATGAGGGAAACCTTTCTTCCTCGACGCCACTGTTTGACATTTCACATGACTGCAGGCAGATATTTTTGGGGTGGTTTATGCGTCATGTTTGGACAAACAGTCACGCCAAAGTTTCTCTCCGTTAAATTGATGTGAAAATGAAACTTGTCAGCAAAGACAGCGGCAGATTTTTCCGTGTTAAATGGGTCAGTTCAGCCAAAAATGAAAATTCTGATAACCAAACAACATTGAACCCCATTGACTTATGAACACATAAACACTGAGACATTTCTCAAAATATCTTCTTTTGTGTTCCACAGAAGTATTTTGTAAAATTGAAAGAACAATTGCATTTACATTGCATAAATAAAATAAATGATATAGATGGTCTTTCTAGACTTTGGAATTTGATTCTCCACAAAGTACAAATGCAATGCAACTAAAGATGATAACCTTGTTGCTTTACATTCAAAATATTTGTTAAAAGTTGTAACAAAAGGCCGTTTCTGTCATTGTAGCTACATATAGAATATTGAATGTCTTTTCTCTCACTAACTGTGTCACACAGAAGCCCAATAAATCATTTGTCATCATGAATATGCAGCACATTATTGATCACTGTTTGTTATGACGGCGACTGACACTGATGTATAAAGAGCACATAACATTAAATATAGTCACATACTCCCCATAAGCTCAATGCAGAGCCTCTCAAACCTATTTTTTCTCATCATAATTTTATGACAATCACACAATAACAACACGAGGAAATCCGCTGCAGCATCCACTGGGAGTCCTGCAGCAGTGAGTAAAGCCTCATTATAAAAGCAGAAGTTCCTGTGGAACACAAACGCTTGTTTTATAATATAATGCAACATATTTTCTTTTCTATCGTGCCCACCGTGGCCTTGAACGGAAAGTACAGTTTTACACTCAAACACTTTTAACTTCAGGTGATAAGAGGGAGATTTTAAGGACAGTTGGAGGTCGATTTTTAGAACAGACCTGAGAAATGTCTCAGTGGTTTTGTGTTCACACAATGGAAGTCCATATTGTTTTCTTAACAACATTCTTCAAAACATCCTCTTTTGTGTTCTGCAGAATAAACAAAGTCATACAGGTTTGGAATGAGATGACAGTGAATACTGTAAATCAGTGGTTCTCCAACTGGGGGCCCCAAGATGGTTCCAGGGGAGGCCACAGATTTTGTGGCGTTTTATGAAATATAGTAATTTATCATCAATTTTGTGCAATCAAACATCAGAAAAACAACGCCACCAACCAAAAGAATTGATGTTGCATTGTATACCTGAATTTGTTTTAATTAAAAATATAAGTTGAAGATTATAAGTCTTTATTTGGGGGGGCCGCAAAGCAATGCACTCTACACAAGGGGGACCTTACAACAAAAAAGTTTGAGAACCACTGCTGCAAATGATAAAAGAAGTTTCATTTTGGGGTGAACTGCCTCTTTAAATCAAAAAATGGAATGACAACGCATCTGATGCATCTCGTTCTTCTATGCAAAGTATTTCATAAATCCTGTCACTCAGATTAAACTCTTGAATTAATAATATTTTCATGTCTAATTAATAGTTTTCACCTTGCCAAGAATGGTTTTCTTCCACTACTATTACTAATTGGTCCAATTAATCATGCAGACGATAATTAGCATAGTCAAATGAGACACGGAGCCCCGCGTGCTCCAGGGAATCTGCCATGTTTTTTTCTCTTTACCATAGAAATAAAGAATTAGTCAAGGGTGCGGGTAGATGGAATCCCCGGCATTCGCACCATAATACTAATGACCGAGCGCTTTTGTGGCGCGGCGCGTGGGAATGACAGATGCATTCATGCAGAGAACTGGCACGACAATAGAGAGGGGGGAGAACAGCGCTTCTACTGAACTGTGAACAGGAAAATGTAAACAATTCTGAATTTTGGCCTTTTTCTGATCACCAAATTTATCGGCTTGCGAGGCATGATCACCATCATTCTCAGATGTTGCTCTTTTTAGCTCAGGAGAGTTGATGGAGTTCTCAACTTTGTCTCGGACGTTCTCCTAAAACTTCATGGATATTAACAGTTGTCTCATTCGTTTCTGTTTTTGAGTTTGGCGGTGTGAAATGAATGTAGACTGTAGAGGTCTAATAATCTGGATTTGAGTAAATCTTATGAGAAATGTTTGAGTTCATATTGAGATCTTCAATAATATTGACGTGACAAATCTGAGCTCAGTTTGAGACACCGTTGACTTCTCTTCTCAAACTCTAACGACAGGGACATTTGTGAGATTTCTGACCTATTTTCAGGAGAAATATCCGAGACGCAGATGAGATTTTGAAAGAAAAGTTTCAATTTGCTCTCCATTTAATCTCATTCATGTCACAGACATTTTTTTCCTGTTTGAAAGCAACGAGATTAAACAGAGAGCTAATGGAGATTTTTGTCAACTGAGAGCTCTATTAAGTCTCTTGAGTGATGAACGAGCAACTTTTGAGCAATCATTTTCCTCTCAGCTATAAAAGCGGACATGATTGTAACCACAGTAATGTTGGCAGAAGTTCAATGAGGTAAGAGGAAGTCTCTCTCTCTCTCACTGTGCAGGTGGTTTGAAATGTCACAGAATCAAGAGGCAACCGTTGAAAACACTTCAAAGTCTTCTGGTTAACGGTGTTATTTAAAGCAGTTACATACAGCAGATCAAGATGGACAAGTGTGTCTCACTTCAAGCACATGAGGAAATTTATGAAAGCAAAGTTGTTCCAGTGAAGCCGAGCGCATTCACTTTAATTACTGAGAAAAGTGAAAAGGTTGCAGACCTGCAGTTTTCAGTGTAACTGTGACCACTGGAAAATTGCAAAACAGAAATGAACATATAACAGTGAATTTGTGTTGTTATGAGTCCTAATGACTATAACCCTCCACTTTCCACTGTTTAACTGGTCTGGTTTTCCTTGTAAACATTGCTTTAGTGTTGGCACCTAAGACAAAATGTGAAATGCTCTTTGGATACTCGTCTGCTGTATAAAAGAATGTACATGTAAAATAAAAAGACCAGTTGCTTTTATTTAAACCTGGACATTTAGACATGAGTGTTTAAAATACACATGAAAAAATAAATATATCCCAATGCTTATTTTATCATTATTGTATATGTAAAAGAATAGAATCATTCCAATGTCTTCTTTCTAAACGACGCATTAAACTCGGTCACCTGCAATAGAAGATGTCCTGTGGAATTTTCCACCCAAAAATGAAAATTCCGTCATCATTTACTCACCCTCAAGTTGTTTCAAACATGTAAAAATGTATTTCTTCTTTTGAACATAAAGAAAGATATTTAGAAAAATCGAATCTCGTGTCAAAACCATTCTCAAAACTACTACACAATAATGAAATTGACTTTTACAAAACGGCAATACAGCGAGTTCATGACAATGTCTTAAGCTCCCAATAAAAAGTTACTTGATTAAACGTTACTGCATCTAAAGAGAAAACACAATAAATAAAGCATCTTATCATAAGACTGTCCGACCGTCCCATTCTTCCGGCATTTTTCTGAGCAAGTCTTTCACAATGTCCATCGAACGATTTTTTGCTTCGATAATTCCCACTTCAACCCGGAAGTAACGTCTGGTTTTAGTAACATTAAAAGTATTTAGTAACGTTAAAATATAAATGTTACTAATGATTTAGTAGCATTAAAACATTACAAGTATCTGCTAACATTAAAAGAGCACCGTTCCCATAAATTATTTCCAGGTTGAAGAGGGAATTGTCGAATTTCCGAGAGCACGTGAAGGCAGCATGAGTTTCAGGACATTTGTGGCTATCCTCGATTGCGATTGGATAACGACAACGACAAAGGATACTGTGATCCACAAACAGAGGTAAACTATAATTAACACCAAAACAAGTCCCATTTATTTGCATTAAAAATACAATTTTGGGGCCCCCCGCAGTGCGTGCCCACCTGTTACGCCACTGCTCTTGAAATTTTAAAGCAACACTATAGAACTTTTGCTTATGGCTCCCCCATGTGGTCGATAAGTACAATTGTCTGTTACCAGTGTTGTAAATAATGTCGCTGTGTAAGCTTCCCTGTGGGCAGCGCAATACACGTGCATTTGTTTACTAAGCTAGAATTCGTCCGGTTAAGAGTTGTTCTACCACTGAAATCATTTTAGAGACATCATTTTAAGGTCGAAAAACTACAAAGTGTTGCTTCAATGATGCTGCTCTGTCATCACTAATCAAATGTAAACAGAACCGTGACCGTGACCATTAGAACCCGAATACAAAAGTCCAGATGTTCTGGTCTCTTATGAAGCTCACGAGATGCTCTTCACAACATTCAGAGATCCTGCAGGAGGACACGGGTCTTCAGGTGTATATCTGAAATGATTATTCTGATAATGTAACAGAAACAGAAGTGCACTCACACATCACACTCAAATCTAAACATGCACTTATTTTCCGTAGCTGAACCGATTTGAACTCAATCCAGCGTAAAGAAATATATAGGCAATTCTTTGTACTGTACACTTTCAGTGTCTTGAGTTCAACGATGCACAGAGATCATTTCTGACAGTATATCTGTGAGTTTCTCTCTCCTCGCCGTCTGTGTGAGCTATCAGCAATGCAGGCAATTTAACAAGAACTCCTGTGTATTGATCAAACCGCCGCAAAATAAATAAACTGCCAGACTCGTGCCACTCACAGCTGACAGCTTATGAGAAGCTCGACCTGTTCTCCATGTTACATCTCACAGGCAGAAATGAGACAAGAAATAAAGAAATAAAATCACGCTCGGTTGATTTCAATCTAAAATAAAGCCAGTCTGGGAGACATATGGATGTCCTCACGCTGTTATGAGACTCGTTTTTTACGTGACCTCGCGAAACACCTCTTGATGATCAATGAATGTTAATTGTAGTTATATTCCTTTATCTAAAGGTTGTCTTTTGGCTTTCGCCTAAAATGAGAAATAAAGCAGACACGAATGAGTCTATTGTTGACAAACCGTCAGTTAAGAGTAGAGAGAAGAAAGTTTTTGATGAGAAATGTTGGAGTTCATATTGTTACCTGATAATGGGACCTTGAAAATCTGAGCACACTCTGAGACATTGTTGGGAAAGTTACTCTGAAAAAGTAATGAATTACTAATTACTACTCCTTTCCTGTAGCTCAGTGGTTGGAGCATGGCGCTAGCAACGCCTAGGTCATGGGTTCGATCCCAGGGATTGCACATACTCAAATACAAATGTATAGTATCATGCAAAAGCATCTGCCAAATGCATAAACATGTAAATTACATATTCAATAGTGTAATTAGATTACAGTACAAAATACACTCTACAAAAAGTATTTAATTACTTCTTAGTAATTACTTTCTATATCCTACATAAACCTTGATGAGTTAAGTGATTCAAGGATAGGCATGAAACAGCTCTTTTAATTCATTCAAATAAATAATATAAAACTATATAAAGCAGTATTATTAACTGACCGAAGTATTACAAATGTGAGAATTGTAAAGCACGGATTTTAAAGTTAGACTTTGAATTTTGATGTAAATTCCATTATTGCACACACATATACACACAGTACTTAGTTTGATTACTTCACAAGTAACTATAATCCCTTACTTTACTTTTACAAGTGAAAAGTAATTAAATTACAGTAACTGATTACTTAGAAGAGATCTCAACAACACTGTTGGGTGTAACTAGTTACTGAGTACTTGGTCATTGTTAGGTAAAACAATTGAAATATTAAATATTAACGTACTCAAAAACAAATTGATCAATGTATATGGGTCAAAGACGTTAAGATGTCCCCATCAAAAGAAATTTACAACAGTGATTTTATGTCCAGAGAAAGCAAATTAAATGCAAGTAAAATGTCTACTTTATGATTTCAATTAAGTTTTTGGAGAATAAAATGTCAAAATTTGGTTGAAATAATGTTACGTTGTCATTCAGTGGAACACAATATTTATGTACAAATTCAAACAACGTGCTTATTCTGACTTGTACATATTAAAATATATTCAAGAATAAGGGAGCAAATTACATTTTATTGTGCTATAAATGAGTAAAAAATTCTTATTGACAAATGGGAAAAACCTAGGATAGTGGCAAATTTTGTAAAATTACAACTAATTAGCATTTGGGGTGAAAGCAATTAGTCTTTTAATATGTCATAAATTGATTTTTGTTGTAAATATGCCTGACAAGATTGTTACACTGAATGACATTTTAGTGGTCTTGTTTTGTGGTCGATGTCGGACAACAGAGGAATAAAGTTAATTATGCCATTACTACTTTTCCCTGGTTGTTCCTCTGTTGTCTGTTGTTGATCGCGGAATGGGACCGGGTTGAACCTGCGCGGTTTTGACGGGTGGGGCTTCCTGGGTCGCGGCTCGTGGGCTCTCCGTGTTCTTAGTGGACGTTTGCTCAGTGGCTTTGGTCGGGGTCACTGAGTGCAGCTATGACACGTCAGAGGAGATCTGGCCCTCCCGGCTGAGCCTGGTTTCTCCCGAGGTTTTTTTTTTCTCCATTATTCAGCATTGGAGTTTGGGTTCCTCGCCACAGCAGGGCAGTGTTGGCTTGCTCACCGGGAGACCGCATTTATTTATTTATTAGATATTATTTATTATAATGATCTTGCTTGGTCTATAAACACCATGCACTGTGCCGTGTTTTACCTTTCTGTGTTTTTCTTATTTGCTCCTGTAAAGCTGCTTTGGAACAATGCACATTGTGAAAAGCGCTATATAAATAAAATTGAATTGGGCGTCTTTTGTAAATCAGGGAAAATGTATGATCTTTATTTTTTGCTCAGAAAAACAAAAATGCTATAAAATAAACAGAAAACTTCTTCATTTTTTTTACAACAACAATTGAAAGCAGTATTACACTTATTGTTTTTATGCTTAAACCCTTTTTCGTCTTTGACCCATATTTAAATATATTTATGTATATTTATATGACACACCGTCTCAAGTAATCCTCCTACTGTGCTGTAAATCCATTTAAATAACACCAATTAGAACTTTATTCTAATTTTAACAATGTTGATCTAATTTTGCCTGTTGATATGAAGTAAACTAGATTTCTATGAAAAAGATTTTCATAAACGGATGGACTGATGGGTGGTTTTGAGAGAAAGCCTTTTACACGTCAGCTTAACAAAAGATTGCCAAACGCTTTCACAGAAATGCTTCTTGATAAATGAAAATGATGGAAAATATGACAAGGTAGATGTGAGCTACTTTTGTCACCAAGCTCATTTTACTGTAAACTGAGCGTACATCCCCCGGATTCGTCCACGTTTAGACCCTCTATTGAAACTGAATTGAGTTTTTGTAATGTCCAATAAAATAAATAAATGTGACACGGCAAAATATTTAACTTAACTCAGTAAAATAAAAAATGATGGAAATGATTTATTATTTAATTCAGTGTTGTGGCTATTATACCTGAATTAAAAATATGAAAAGTAAAGAAATTGTTCTGGTGGATTGTCACTGAACGGGTTTTAGTAAAGCAGAACTAAAGAATTCTTTAAAAATATATTTTTATGGTGGAGATTTTTATCGGTCTAAAAATGCAACTCACATTCTGCTCTCATTGTGTGAAAATAACAACTTCGACGTGTCATTGTTGTGTCAAACAGAGGAACAATGTGGGTTAGTGAATGATGACCAACATTAAAGATTGTCTGACTGATAAACTGACCGACTCACTTCTTCAGACGATCTGTGTGTCCTGCTGTGTACACATCTCTTAGACCTTCAATTCTTTTTTAATTAACTCGCTGATGAAAATTTCCCCAGTAAATCTACACAAACACTGATATAAAGACGACATCACCACAGTCATGTTTTCTTTCTTAATCCCATCTGTGCATTATATATGACTGTATAAAGCCACACCTTTACAATGCAAATATATCTGATCAAGTCAACATCATCTTGAAATATGTGGCGTGCATTGAACAGCGTCCACGTTTATCCAAGCATCACCTGGACGGTGACTTCCCATAAAACCACAAAACGGTAATACTAAAATGAACTTGTGTTAAGGTTATCTGGTTCATTTAGCCGTGCTTCTGTTTTATTGCTCATTTCACCGAGAGACGATTAAAGTGCACGTTCGGATCAAGTGTGCAAACAGAAACCTGCAACGAACCTCTAAAAAACCTTCACAACGGAGAGCGCAGTGCTCGGGAGAGCAATCGGCGGTTATGAAAGGATCCTCGGCTCTCCGCGAGTCATTTCATTAGACTGAAAGCTTGTTTCACTTTCTCTAATGAAACACTATAAGACTTGCGTGGCACACATCGGCTCGGTTGCCTTTTTTTTTTGAGGTTAAGGAAACAAATGTAATGAAACAAATGCACACGCAGCCCTCTCTACTTTTGCATCTCTCCCTTTCCTTCCAATCGTTTCACCTTAAATAAGTCCCATCATCTCCATGACAACCGATGCGCCGGCAACACAGAAACATATTAATGTAAAACCATGGCAACGTTTTCCAATTGAATTAAGCAGCACCTGTGCACATTACAGGAGCAGATAAAAGAGTGAGGCTGTTACGCACAGCTGTGCTCACACGCCATTATTTTCCAGCAAATGAACATGTTTGTGTTGTTGATATGCACACATGTCCTGCGCTTGTGACCAGAGGACCTTAAAAAAGAAAAATGTCTGTTTCAGCCTGTGGTGACTATATACGGTGGCAGGTGTTTTACCAGAGTAAAGTGTTGCTCGTGGGGTAAATAATGAGAGAATCTTCTTTATTTAGATATACTTTATTTTATATTTCATTCTATATACTTGGCACCTTTTTTGGTTTCACTTCAATGTTTGTACTTATTGTATGTCTTTTGTTATATGTTCAACGGTTTGGAAATATTGTAAGAACACGCAATCCAATAAAGTACCTTGAAATTGAGAGAGAGAGAGAAAGAAAAGACTGCCGGGCTGTGTGTGTAAATATCTTCAGTCTCAATAAACATTCATAACATTAGACCAATGCTTCGTAAAATGGATTTTTTTTCTAACTGAAAATATAGCAATAATATTACTTTATTACACTATTGCATATATTTTTAATGAAGTTGAAATTGCATTGACTTTAGGACATATTTAAAGCATCACCAACAGCCTTTCATTAACATCACAGCCATAAATCATTGTTATTCAAAGGCGGGTATAACTAGGGGGCGGGGCATTCTCTTTATAGAGAGCATTCGATTGGACGTGAGAGAACAGCTGTGCAGAACACTGAAGTAGTTGCACAATTTCACAATTTATTAAATTCAGAAATGTATTCATTAATCGACTCAATGTTCTCGTAGCTTTTTTTAGTTGAGCACTTTGTTAGCAATGTAAAAGTCTTGGGTTTGATTCCCAGTTAACACAATGATAATAAAATATTATTAGCTAGATAGACAAATAGACAGACAGACAGAAAGACAGTAAATTGCATTGCATACACATGTATTCAAAATGCATAAATGTATTAACTTATAAAAAAAACTGAAAACTGTACGTTTTTGATGTGGTCTTGGCCATTTGTACTCCACGTATATATTTCAGAAGCAAAACTGCCAACAGATTGTGCGCCCATATGGCTAGACATGTTTAATACAACTTTACTTCTAGAGTTAGTTTGTGACTTCACAAAGTTTGATGTCTCCATTTTAAAACAAAAATATTCGCATAAAAATAGAAAAAGCGAAGTGAAAGTTCAATACGCATTTCACACATATTCAACATTCAGCGGCGTTTGCAAACCTCTAATATCGTGTGTTAAACTTTGCACATGACAGAGATATGGCTCACATGTGTAAAAGATAAACCATGAAGCCCAACGTTTAGATCACAGCAGCCACGTTTGCTCTAAACGAATGGAAAACCATTTCAAACTAAAGATCTCAAGCACGCCTTCATTTTCACTGCAGTGATCGCTGTATGTTATGTTCCGCATGCTGAAAAATAACAGCTGTATCTTATGAATATTTATGATAAATCTAGCTATTTGTGATAAATATTTAATTGTAGCTCTTTCAGAGGGCTGTTCATTTGTACAGACTAAGAGAAACTCTCTGAACCCTCTTAACATCTATAACTGACCAGACACCATCTCAATCATGTGCAAATCTGTCCGTTTATCTTGTAAAGTCTTTGTCTTATAAATGATAAGCTAAAATCTTGATGTTTATCAAATGAAGCGCATAGGCCTCCATCTTAAACGTCAAGAGGCTTGACGAAATAATATGGTACTTAACAGCCATGGCAGGAGAATCTTCATAGACATCTCATCTCTCGTTTGGCCATTGTTTGATTCTGGCGCTGACCCCAAATCTGAAAACGACAGACCACAATGCAGTGGATGAGAGAGAGGATTTCTGAGGGCGAGAGAGAGAGAGGACCAATGTGGTAACATAATCATGTGAGATAAAAGGAAAATCCTGTTACGCTCACTAACACACAGCTTACATCAAGAGCTGCGGGAGAAATGGGAAAAATGTACTTCTGATAAAAAAGCCATGTTACTCGTAAAACATTAATGCTTCAATGAAAGCCTGCAACACTTTGTGAACCCCCCCCCTCTCTGAATCCATAAGCAGGGGCCGCCCGCATAATGCTGAAAAACATCTCTCTCTCTTCACTTAGAGACACATAAAGAGCTTGATGGCTTTTGTGTATCGTGTTTTTCAAGCTTCACTTTTTCTTTTGCGGCTGCGTTCTCAGAGTTTATTTTTTTGCAGACTCTCCTCGTATTTTTTTCCTCTTCTTACTTCCTGCCGTGAGGGAGGAAATACCATCCAGCCGTTCAATGCGAAAACAGTTTTTAATGTTCAACACAAAGGCAGGAATCTGCTGGGCTGTTTTCTCACCGTAAATTCCTGCACACCTGCTTTATTTCTGCTTCTGATTCAAAGGCGCTTTGTGTAACCTTCTCTTATTTAAGTGTGCCGTGAACTGAAAGTGGCTTATGTAACTTTATTAGAAGGCGAAAATCTGTAAGTCCACTACGCAGCGCATCTCTCCGTGATGTGACAGGCTCACTAAAAAGATCATTTTTCTCACCCGTCAACAGAGCGAGCTGCTTTCTTTGTCAAAGCCGCAGACAGATTCAGAGCAGATGTGATTAGTAGCGTCGCTCTGTGTTGAAGACATATTTTAGGTATTTTTTCTCAGATGTTTCTTCACATTAAGATATTGGCAACCCAACACCAAAACAGCTTATGGTACTAAAGC
This sequence comes from Triplophysa rosa, assembly GCF_024868665.1. Classification (NCBI taxonomy): domain Eukaryota; kingdom Metazoa; phylum Chordata; class Actinopteri; order Cypriniformes; family Nemacheilidae; genus Triplophysa; species Triplophysa rosa. The sequence continues at coordinate 1,781,278 of NC_079896.1, read as the reverse complement.
AAACAAACCTCCCTATGTTTCATTGAAATTAATTGATATTATGTACATGCACCGAATGATATTTAAAATGACTAACATGAATACAACAGACAATTTTTTAAACGCAACAAACACTAGGCCAAATATTGTATTATTGTATAGAAAAGAGCCCTGCGTGATCATTACAGTCTTACAAGTTTACAAAAGAGGTGTCACAATATACCGTTACATGCAACAGCCGTGATATTTAAATCGTGGTTATTGATATCGTGTTAATTCTACAGATATTATAATATCGTAAATAATTCAGCACCCGTTTAAAGTTTTGCTTTATAAGCCACAACGGTTACAAACACTGTCTAATCCCTTCACGCACATTTTAGCTTTGTTTGGTACAAACAACAAAAGCATAAAAAAAGATACCGTGATAATATTATTACAGCAAAAAAACGTAAAGTGAAAATCTGATATCATGACAGTACTTAAATAAAGATTCATGTTTCATTCCGTTACGATTATATCACTCTTTAAAAAATAAAAAATATTAGGAATGCACGATAAATTATCGGCCACATTGGTATCGGCCGATAAACGGTAATTTTTTATGTTATCGAAGTTGTATTATCAGCCGATAAATCATAAATCATTCCCTCTGGTTAAACTTCTTCAGCTGCACGCTGCTCACAGTTAAAATACAGAACAGTACTGTCTTTCTGTCGTGATCATTCACTTACTGCTGTTAGCAAAACATTGTTGATGTAGGTACAGTATGTAGATACAGTATTTATGAATGTGTAAATTATGGGAACAAAAGCATATTGTTTGAATCAGACTGCTGTCTGAATGCTTTCTGTCTTGAGATCTGTTAGACATGTGGCTATTAAGAACATTTTTCTGGGTTGCTCTGGAAGAACATCTATAATTAGTTTATTAATTAAAAAATACACCAGAAAAGCTTGAAAGTTAAAGAATCGTTAACTAGTGTAAAGTAGGCACATGATTTTCAGGGGGAAAAGAGAATTAATGGTTACCTTGTTTTCTGCAGTGAATGTTTTCAAATAAAAGCAGTTGTCCACTTTTTGCCTTTTGTTTCAGTCTCAGAAAATGTTATATCAATATTTTGATACTGTATATCGGCCATATATCGGTTATCGGTTTCCAATGTTTAAGAATTATCGGCTATCGGCCAAAATGTACATATCGGTGCATCCCTAAAAATATATGTATAGAAATGTAAACGTATTTATATATAAAAGCAATATACGAAAACATTATTATTTACTGAGATTCTTCTATTCAGCGTGCTATTAATTTTGAGTTATGTACAAATACGGCAAACAGCGCCAGATTTGATTTCACTGGTTCTCACAAAGATCTCATCACAGATCGCAGAGAGATTTGAAAACTTTGAAAGACTAGAACATTTTTAGTCAATTAGCAACAGAAAATGTTCTGTCAGGTTACTGGAAAATGAAGTAAAATCTAAAAACATTATTTTATATGACAGACTCAACCTGATTACAGGTACAGGAATTACAATAATTATACAGTCTCAGGTTAAGCCCCCTTACTCACAAGTGCTCAGTAGATGATTAATAACCCGTTTCTCTTTCAGATGTGATTCTTCAGCACATGGCATGGGATGATGTTGGTTTGTTGGGAAGAGATCTATCCAAGTAACAGCGTTCCTCAGAGAACACTGTGATGTTTTCATTTTATATTCTTCTAGATGAGCTGTTGGAATATCACAGACGAGTTACATAACCCACACAGCGTTCTTTCAGACGCGATGAGAGAGAATTCTTTTAATCTATAGGCCTAGTGATGGATGAGAGAGGGAGATGACCTTCATTGTTTGTAAATGTGCTTGCAATTTGAATTAACACTTGTGAATTATTACAATTTATGAGTCAACGGAAAGATTGTACTTTAAACAAAACTATGTGTATAAACATACAAAAATATACAAATATAACTGTCCATCAGATGTCTGTCTGTCTAGACTCGAGTAAATTAGAAATTCAGATTGTCTGTGTCGGATGGACCACAGCATTAATCTTATAATTGCTCAGGTGGAATTCCCACAGGACGACACAACATCTTATTCGGACTGATATCTGCTCTTTTTGTCTGGATATGTTCTCGTCCAGTATATTTCGCTTGTGTTTTAATATCTATGATGGATTCAGATTAGACACGTGCATTCGTTTTTAGTATACCCAACAGATTTTTTCTGTATTTTCAGGGCCGAATGAGATTACATTCCTTGTTTTTTGGTAGCCAGAAATCTAATTTAGCCGCAATCCAATCAGAGATATCTGTATTTAATTTGATTGAATCCCAGAGAGGCCAGTGCGTTCTTTTCATAATGCGATTACAAATATCACAATTCTTATTTTCTGTGGATCTCAAAGAAGGTTTACGGGACAAATTCGAAGATGTTGACTGTAAGAGGAACTCATTGAGTCATGGCATGTATTGTCATTTCAACAAAGGCCAGGTCAGATGGTTTTATAGTTTGGGTTTCAGCAAAAGCGTATGATGTACAGATCAGTTTATCTTCAAATGAGATCAGTCGTGGTAACCCTTGCGCACTTTTAGATGTTACGCACAAGCAACCATATAGCAACATCCTGGCAATCACCAACACCTCTTTACATACCATAGCATCCACTTAGCAAACACACATCACTACAGAAACACATTAGCAACTGGTTAGCAACACCTTGGCAACCACTAGCCTAGCAATGTGCTTAAAAACACCGCAGCAACTGCATAGCAACATGCTAAAAACAACTCTAGAAACACCATAGCAACACCCTAGTAACCAGCACAGCATCAAATATAGTGTGTTTTATAAAAATGTTTTAAAGTGGCTGAATGTGGATTATTTATTAAGATTTCATGTTGTTTCCAGCTCAACCTTCATCTTCATCTTCCTCCTCTCCTCCTCGTGTGACCTTTATGGTTTCAGACTGCGTGTTTGGTAAAGGTCAGACTTGTTGTGATTTCTCGATGTGGATTCTGATGCTCAATTGAAAATGCCACGAGAAGCCCCGTAATGTATAAATATTTCCACGATGCTGTCAAAAACGTGGAAAGGCCAAATAATCATGATGAGATTTATGATTTCTTATTAACGCATCTCTATTCTCTTGAAAAAAGTGCAAAACGACAACATTATAATGCTTCGAAAGCACATCATCTAAACAACAAAAAGTGAGTTAGAACCTAAAATGCTGCTTTTTACACAATACAACTAACTGAAAAGATGGTGACTAGACTACAAAACAAGTGAATACCAGAAGTGCTATACTCTTCTGAAATGCAAATCTAATTCTGCTTTTCCTCGTGAAGCGCAAATTGACTTAAGAGCTACACAAACACTGATGAACTAATAATAACAATCACACTTCTGCAGCTATTGTTCTTATGAACCGTCTTCGCTGGCTGTGTATTTTCCTCAGGGCTGTTGTTGCGAGTACGTTACAATTATGTGTAATTATGACCAGCTCATTATAATGCGCCGCAGTGTTACGTCTAAATTGACATTCGGTCTCTTAGTACACTTAGTAACCACATTATGAAGAAAGCTATTGTGGGATGTTGCCCAAACATCTCATATCGCATGCGGTGTGAACCATACTTGTGTTACGCTTAGAAACCTGAGAGCTATTGAAAGCTCACATGAAGTTTGTCAATTGAGTCTAGAAAAACATTTTATTAAAGGGGTGATATGATACGGCTAAGACGAATATTATGGTTTGTTTTAGATGTAATGTAATGTGTATACAGGATTTAAGGTTGAAAAACGCTGTATTTTCCACACACCGTGCATGTTTGTATCTCCTCTTTGCTCCACCTCTCTGAAAAGCTCATGGCTCTGAAAAGCGAGGTGTGCTCTGATTGGCCAGTTCACCAGTGCGTAGTGATTGGTTGAATACTGCAAGCATGTGATGGAAATGTAACGCCTCTTACCATATTTGGAACATCAGGTTCCTCTTCAATTGTACTGACAGGTACGCCCACCTTACTTGAGTATACATTTGGGCGGTCTTAGTCAAATCAGACCACCAACTGATGTAGATTTGTGGGGGTGTGGCTACACGAGGCGTTTCAGGCAGGTCTGGGTGAGCATTCGCTTTTAGATAGAATGACTCTTTTGTTCCCACACTTTCATTTTGGCAATTTTACGTGTCTAATACACGCATGGGCAACTTATAACACACCAAAGACACAGAAAAACACGTGTTCGCGCATATATGACCCCTTTAAGACTTTCAAGTTTTTAATTAAAAATTCATTATTTTTCGTCTCACTGACAACTTTTTAATATAACAATAGAATAAAATGCCACAGATGAAAACAACGAGAATGATTACCTTAAAAATCAATAAATATCGGTGTTATTTCAAAGTGCTGTCAATGTTTTTCCGACAAGCGGATGTAACGTGACAACCGGTTTGGTCATGTGATGTTTGACAAATACCAATGAAAACTCTTCAGTTTTATAGTAGTATTGAAAGCTTATACAAACAGTACATTGTGGTTTTTATTCACATGTAGCTGGAGATAGAAAGAGACAGACAGACAGACAGACAGACAGACGTGCTCCATTTATTAATTTGAAAGACAGGAGGAATATGTTTAACCCAACAGCTCTCTCTCTCTCTCTCTCTCTCTCTCTCTCTCTCTCGGGTTGACAGAGTGGATTGTGCTGGAGTCGAGTGTATGAAAGGAAACACAGAAATGACAGAGGGCCTGATGATAACCAAAGTGCTGATCTTAGTCATTCTGTTGGCTTCAAGTCAAGTCTTTTGTTGAAGGAAAATTTGACTCTTCGGCAAGTGAAGTGTACTCGTTTTGATTTTAAAATGTCACAATCATTACGAAGAAGCACTGCCTGTTCTGACATTTATTATTTATAATGCAAACGTGACACGATGAGGAGGACCTGATTGAAAACTATGCTGTGGTGATTTAACGATTTCAAATAAGCAACGTAAACATGAAACAAACACTCTTTAGCGGCACACGTCTGAAGGCGTTTAGAGTAAATGCACGGCCATCACTAGATATTTACATTGTTTACATTATTTACAGTAAATGCAGTCTTTAGAAATATCAAGTGAATTTGAAGAGATTTGCAATGTAAATGACACAGGTGAAATCTACATATGCACATTCAAAAACAATGAATGCAATGTTAAAGGGTCAACGTGTTGAAAACCACAAGTTTATCAAAAGAGAGGTTTCTTTTGTTTATTGAGGTGGTTCGTGACGAGAGCTCAACGCGACGTGTTCAGCTCGAATAAGCCAGCCGTCTGCTGACACGGTAATCATTTTGACATTTAATAACACTTGTGTAACCTCCTTTATTTATCGGCCCGCGCTCATTATAAGAGCACACGCTCACGGTCTCCTTCCACGCACGTATCGAGTCATACACGACGTACACGCCAAATCAGTGCTAAAGCTTGTGTAATTCACTTACTGTAAAGAACGCAGCGATGGCTGTCTCAATTATTCTCAACGGTTTTTGTGACCTAAATACGGTCTGTTTGTTTTCATGGGAACTGTGAAGAGATGACGTGTCATTTCCACTGATGTTAATTGGTTAAGTGATTCTCATGAAAACATTTCTGTAGAGAGAAAAAAATGAAATTATACTGTGCATACAGATAAATTAAGCGTATTGGTTGTTTTTGCAATCTCAACAACGCAATGTTTTATTTAAAGCAGCATTATTTAAAGGCACTTTAATATAGAGAATAAGGCGTTTTTGTATTACAGTAATAAGAATAAATGAGGACAAGGTCCTGCTTTAAGGTGCAATCCGTAACGTTTTGGGTTAAAATATAACACATAATTATTGAGCAAAAATCTGTGTTCAAAACTCTCCTCATCTTACCCCAATTTATGACTATAATAATTATAAAGTTATCATTTTCTTTGCAGGAAATGTCCGTTTGACATGATTTGACTACAACACGCGTAAAGATAAGTATGTGAAGTGCAAAGAGTGATGGCAAAAGTTATATTAAGTACTATTTAGTATTTATTAAAAAATATTTACATTATTCATATTCAAATATAATGTATTGGCATTTTTTTTGTAAACCACGTGCCACCCAATTACACTGGAATAAAGTTGTGCTTGTAATTGGTTTCTCATGTGCACCGGGTTGCAGCTTATCAATGCTTCATAAATAAAACAAATCTTTGTACAGCCACAAGTTTTTGTCCCTGTGCTCTTTGTTGAGCACAAGAGGATGCTGGGAAGGGAGGCACTACACATTCCAATGTTGTGATGCAATGGAATCCCGGAGCCCATTAACCCCTAAACACACACACACACACACACCATAAAACATGCATGTGCATGCACATAAATGCATAACCGCATATGTTCTCTCTTTTTCTGAATTATTGCAAGCGTTTACTCCACATGCCTGTTGAGTTCTCCATCTGTGGCTGTTATTAAACAGGTTCCCACCCCAGGACCCCTCTCCAACACACTCACACACACTGCATGCGGTACAATAAGCATGTTGACACGCACACAGTCCTGGAGAGACAACAAGTGTCCTACTGCGATGACAATGACAGCTCACTCAGAACCCCCAACACACACAAACAGCCACCACTGAAAACAAACACAATCCTCTTCATGGGGCTATGGGCACGCATACACACCAATGAGTCGTTCGTTAAAGTGCAGAATTCGCACATATGCACTTATGTGCATTAAAAGATCAACTGATTATGTAGAGAAAACACAAAGCAGCTTTGTGGTTAAATGAGCGATCTCTCCGTAATGTACATAATTTTCTTTTGCCTCTCATAAGGCTTAAGCAGAGAAGTGCGGTTGCCTGTCTCGCTCTCTTTGCTTTATGTGATGTGCCTTTTGTTATGTTTAGCTGTGAAAGCAAATGCAAACTTCACACATCAGATAAATTCATCCGTTTATAAGCTTTGAGCTTGCCACATCAACTACTGTTATAGTAACATTGCTTAGAAATTAAATTAAGACAACAGACAGACGGATAACATGATCAGTCACAGTGTCACATTATAACACGAAACAATAATAATAGCTGAATTAATAAGCAGTGATTCCCAAACGGGTCGCAAACCTGTTTTAAATTAAAAACTAAAATAATTTTAGTTTACATGAACCGAGTCCATGTAATAATAGATGTGCACAATGCTAGTGTCAAAGTAAATGCATGGCCTGATCAAATTAGACCAGTGGTTCTCAACGGGGGGGGGTCCAGAGGTACTGCAGGTGGGGCGCGACGGTTCCCCCGAAACCCCAACCTTTGAAACTCGTTCGCCAATACACGGAGGAACGCGACTGCAAATTGACGGAGGGCAATGTTCCGTCTGAAGCTGCACGCTTGAGCGGCCGCGCAGACTCATTGTAGGTCCTCAGTGCAATTTTAGGCTGCGCACAACAGCTTTATATCTACAAAGTAGGCAAATGTCCACTCAGGAAGCAGCAGCAATTACCCTACATCATCTTAAGAAACAGGAAGATCTTATAAGTTAAGCAGGTTTACGTATTTATAATTATATTTCCCCAAACACAAAGGATGTCTACCTGACCAACCCATTGAAGCCTCGGACCTCCTTTTCCCCTAGTGTAGGAAATGTCTTATTGGGCAATTAAACTTGTCTGAAATATTAGGATTATAACACCCAGTCCTACTAAACGAATCTGTCTTTCAGACTGTAATTAACTAAGCGCAAGTCTCTCTCTCTCCCGATGAGTTCAGAGTGCATGTGAAGGGAGCGGCGTGTAAATAAAGTGCCTTTTCATATCTTTCTGAACTTGGACGGCTGTCAAAGATGTAAAGTGCTATTTTCGACAGGCAAATGACACCACACCGCGTCTGTATTATAAACTGTGAAGAAATTCTCGCTCCGTTCTTGTGATCTGGCAGATTGATCCTTTTGGAATAATGCCCAAAACACTACAATTTTGTAATGGTTTTATGCAAAAAGCTAATGGTTCATAATAGTATTATAATGGAAACCATTAATTTCTGTAATGGTTTCTTTTGTTTTTATCAGCAGGGTTGTTGTTGTAATCTGATGTCTTGAGATCAATCTGTCATATACAGGTATTTTCTGCTTCTTTGTATATAGTTTACATATATATATATATATATATAAACTATATTTTACACATTATCTTATCTATCTTCAATGTACAGTATGGGGGGGCACCAGTTCTTTAAATTTGTTTACAGGGGGGCGCGACCATGAAAAGGTTGAGAATCACTGAATTAGACGAACACCTTTGAGTTACTGTCGTACGTTCATCATTCATAAATAACTGTATTTGCTTCATATTCTTTGTTACACCTGCACTGCAATTGCGATTTTTTTGTCGTCCGTTTCTACTGCAGCGGAAGAAATTCACCCGATGCTGCTCACAATGCCACAGATTTGCAGTCAATCCCACAATCCACCTTGACAGCACAATGCTCACAACCCAAAGCATCATCGTCTACCCCACAATCCAATCTTCAAAGCGGCAGACACTACCCTTCAAACATTATTTTAGTTCTGTTTACGTTTATTTTACATTTTCACAATACATAACGTTTCAAAGCTGGTTTACACAAAATGGAGAAAATTAAACCATAGGCTAACACAATTAACATCAAACAAAATCCACTATAATTTACTAGTTACCATAATAATCACATATCAACCATGGTTATGTTAAAGTAGCCATAATTAATCCATGTTATTTGTAATAAATCTATGGCTACACAATTGGTAATCCATCCGCCAAGAACAAGGTTAAAAATCTTTTGCTTTAATAAAAAAATAAGCCAATTCCACTTGGAATCAAACTTGTCTTGGAAGGTTACACCTTAAAACATTTAGCTACAATACACCTGTGTGAACTACATAAGGAATCACACTCATTGGGAAAACATTCCTATAACTAGCAATGACAACGTTGGCATTCGTTGATGACACAGACAAAACAAAACTTCGTATAAACCTATGTATCGGTCCTAATATTGCAAGTTTACATAATGGTGTACATAAAAATTTGTTTACCCAAAAATTTGTCGCCGCCATCTTGGCTTTAAAGCATCCCGTGAGGCCGACTAATTGATCTGCTGCAACTTCGAATGTCCGACTTTGAGCGTCGTTTCAGTGGTATTTACAAGTAGGTGGTTGAATAATTCTTAGTTGTCTGAAGTGCACAATTAATTACGAGCAAAGCTTTAGCATATTTGCTTGTAAACAACACGTAACCTGTAAAAATTCCCATACCGCGCTTTGGCGTGTACCACCTGACCGCTACAAAAGGCTTGATGCGGCACGGCAAGATCCGGCAGGCGGGTGACATCAAAGTACGGCGAGAGCGATTCGAAAAACCATTAAAAAAAATTTTCGCATCGCTCTCGCGGTACTTTGATGTCATCCGCCTGTCGGATCTTGCGGCGCCGCATCAAGTCGAACAAGCCTAATGTCACATGAAAACACGCCATTAAAATGTTTGTGACGCCAGGAGTAAGTTAGTGAAGTATTTAACTCGTAATATGTCGGTTTAACAATGTCTTTGTGCAAAATGAATGTGAACTGCATACAATACAACGTGTTTCTATAGAAACGGATCATTCCAAATCCGACGCTTACTTGTGCCACTGAAACTGCTGGGGACAGATGGAGCGCGATATTAAATTTACGACAAGTTTACATCTCATGTGGGATCCGCTGTATGGGCAGCAAAGCAGTTACCTCAATTCCCTCATTCCTCTCACCATCGGCAGAGGTCGCCTGAAATTTGGCAAGGATCGGACCTTTTATGAGTGAGCGCGCACACTCACTGGGCAAACAGGTAAACACTCTACTGTAACCATTCAAACCAGTGCCACTTCTTTTCACAGACACTGGGATATCTTTATAACAACTCCACAGACCAAGCAGTTTTTACTTGTTTTTCAAAGTAAGGTTGAAGGGTAGCTATGTATTTATAAACATATCTGACAGCTGTCGGTAGAAATGTAACGTCATAGCAAAAACACATTGACGATGATACAGAAAATGTTTTGTTGGCTGCATAGTTTTTATACGTATACGTTATAGGCTACTTTTATAGCCTACTTGCAAAAATAAAAAGTAGGATTTTAGGTAAATATGTTTTGTCTTGTTAAATAAAGGCAATATTCACAACGCAGGTCTACATTCTGATGTAAACTTGCTTATTTAAGATTTATTTCCTTTTAGGTGCCTGTAATTTTATGTCAGACAAATGCGGTATAATTTCAACAAGGCATGCTACTTCATAAATTTTAAAATAAAAAAACGTGTTATAAAAATGCATACTTTGCTTTTTTCGCTAGCTAATTAACGTGCTTACAGCGTGCTCGAGCTTCTACACGCGCTCGTACAGTTAATAATCCCCCAAATATCCTGCGAGCATCACTGTACGGGTTTGTTTCTGGAGGAGAAGTGAGGGGAGCGCATTTAGACAGGCTCAACCCCTTTTTCTTTCAGTCGTTCTGTTGCTTTTTGTTTAGGTTAACAATAGAGAGTGAGAGAGTGAGAGAGAGAGAGAGAGAGAGAGAGAGAGAGAGAGAGAGAGAGAGAGAGAGAGAGAGAGAGAGAGAGAGAGAGAGAGAGAGAGAGACGAACACAAGCGCAAGCGGCTCTCCATGCCTTCAGTCTAGCGGAGCGGGCGATGGATGTGAGATTTTACCCTGCACCTCCTTCAAGCGTGGGCTCGTGTACATTACCCACCGATACCAGCCTCTCCTCTCTGGACTATTACCACTGCAACAAGGTAAATTACCACACTATGCGCTTTTCTTCTCAGCTTAGTTTCTTTTTCATAGACGGGCAACCTGCTTCATTCACTTCAGTATTTAATGCGTTGCAACATGCAGATCATTGGTTGTGCACAGGAGGCGCGTGATGTTTTAGTTTTAAGCGTATATTCTTGGATACTGCGAAAGCTCGCTCGTGCATCCCCGAACAGGGCATCACATGGTGCTGATGGTAAAACAACAGCAAACTTAGTTCGGTGTCTTGGGAATCATGCACTTGCGGCTCCGTAGCTACTGGCATACTTGGAGAAATTTAGTTAAATGGGACATTGCGCCTGAAAAGCATCATGTCGAGTGGACTAAAGACTATTAAAGACGCACCGCTTGCTTTTTTCCAGAGGGAAGATGGAGCGCGCTCTCGCACCGTGCGCGAATTATAAGCGCAGGAGCACAAAATTGTCGCATGGCTAAGTGAGAAACACAACCCGGTGTATTTTATCGTTGCGTTTGGTTGTGCATTCGGTGTGTAATTGCTTTGTTGACACGGTAGCATCCTTACGTGACGTAATTGCATTTCCACGTGTTACAAGTGAATTAATTAGTTTTTACGCGCGTTAATTATTTATTATCTAAACTCCGCTATGATGTTCTCTGGCAGGGAATAAATAGGTTAGTGCTTTTGTAGGACAAGCCTGGAATTAAACCAGTAGAAAGCTCATTTTGTTAGAGGTTATAGACCGGACGACAGCGGGCAATGCATTTACTTATAACGTAGGCTATTTAACATACACGATAAGCATGTGTGGTTTGTGCAAAGTTGACATAAAGCTGTAATGGTTCGCAATGATGTAACGGGTCATGATGCATGAGAAGTAGTACGGAGTAAAAATAGTATTTGCATTTAGATTTATCTCCCTGGATGCAGTAGATGCGGACTGGACAATTATTTAAAAAAACGTACGGCGACTCGCGATTTTTCTGTGTTCACGCGTCTTTCTGGTTGTGTGCCATGCAGTGAATTAAAAATAATCCAATCAAATCCGAGCCTTGATTGCTTTATTATGCAATTTCATTATATTTGACTGTAAAAAATATTCAGAGTATAAAATATAAATAACAAATTAATTATTGACTTGTGCTATTTTTTGCTAATTGTAGTAATTTCGTTTTTCGACTCTATAGTGTAATTTTTCATACTGTCATAATCTCACAAATGAGCAGAGTCACTACCCCGTTCAACTGTATTCCGTAAATACACACATGATGAAAAACCAAACAAGCAAAAGCATTTTAGTGAAGATCTGCCATGCCTGTGACATAGCTTTAACGTTGGGCTATCATGACAGAGAGTAACTCATAATTTACTGATGTGTGTTTATAGAAGGTTGTCACAGAGTTAAGCTTGCGGCTCAGAGCATATGGAAAAGATCAGCCGGCAAATGGAGAGCAGAGTAATCCAAGCCAAGTCCATACATTGAAAAACGATCCTTTGCAAGTGGACATTATGAAACAAAATTTTAGGGGGAAAGCCTGCTCTCCTGCCACAATGGCCCTCTTTATGTGCCCCAGCCTTAATAATGCAGTATTCTCCAACATTCTTGAGAGGCCCCAATCAAAGGTTACGTATGGAGGTCTCGCATTAATATGTAACGTCTGAGAGTTCGCGTAAAAGCGCGCGGAGGTTTTCAGTGGTGCGTGCGAACCGGAAATGGTTCAGAAAAACAAGGCCATCCATGATAAGTGAATATCATTTCCTGTATATCATAAATGCGTATGCATGTTTTATCCCACCAGCCTAGCATTTGTGCTATCCAGTATTATCTGTTATTTTCACTCACTGGATTAAATGAAAAGACAGTTGTGTGTAAAAGAATGTAGACTGGACATCGGTGGTTTATTAGATGAGCAGGTCAGTCATTTGAATGCTGTTTTTTATGGCAAAGCTTTTTATGTGATGCTGCATCCACACCTATAGGTGTCAGTATAAAGTCCAGGTCATTGATGTACCGGTTCAGAAAAATTATTAACAAACAAAATATTGGCTGTGTTTGAAATGCAGTACTTGTTCTAAATGAATTTTTCTAAAAAATGAGTATGCGAAACTGTATGCATTATGCAGTGATGGGTACACTGTTATCACACGACCCCATTACAGTGAAACTGCATGTTTAATTCAGCGATTGCCTTCCAGATTTAATCTAGAAATTATTTGACATTTCGAAATAAACTATGTGCTGTACAAACAACCAAAGGATAAGATGTAAACAATCGTAGTGGCTATCACATCTGCGACACTCGAAACATCAGGTTAAACACATTGCATTATGGGAGACAGTAGTTCACTCATTGGGCTCTGGTTGTTTCTGCACATTTGGGCAATTTAGTGGGTAAGCAGGATTTTTACGCACACAGAAAATTCACATTCTGTTTATAATAGTGTGCTATTTCAAACCCAGCCAGAAACATAATTAGTGCACACTAAAGGTTGAGAAGCTGCCTGAAGACCCAAGAGAAAATGTATGTCCTTCAGGCACACTCAAGTGTTTGTCCTTTTTCTGTCAGCACGTACTTGCCTTTTGTGAAACCTTGTAAAAAGACTTTTTTCTGTCTGAACTTGACTAACAAATGTGTTAGTTAGTTAGTAGCACATTAGTGTTTCAGCAGCCTTATGCAATTCAGTAGTTAGAATCACATCAGAATAGGGAAGTGACTTTTATAAGCTGTCACAAGCAGGCAGTCGATAATACATTAACCAATGTCATCATGTCACCCTACAAACCTGACAGATCCATACCGCCAATACAAACACACCCGCCGCTACGCTAGCATCAACACGTCTGAGCAAATCTTTAGCATGTACGAGTGTTAATGTATTAATTGCATAAATGTGCAGGATTTAGGCCGCAACATTCTTCTCTCCCGCTGAAGTTTCTCTCGAGCGGTGACTCATTTGCACTTTTAGCATACTGAGTCTCTATCTCTGGTTTTCATGAGTGGGTGTATTGTTTGTTAAGCATACGCTCTGTGCATTTCTCTTCTAAAGGGCATCTCTTCATAAATGCATGTTTCACCCAGAGAATATTTGTCGAACGCATTACGGCTTGCGCGTCGCCCCGGGCTCATTTACTGCGTTTAAAATTGAAGTTGGATAGGTTAAGAGAAGATGGACCACTTCCCCCCTCTTCTCCGGCATTACTGTATGAAAACAGGCAGAGCACAGTTAGCCGCGCTCGACGTGACTCATATGAGTTTTAGAGTGATAGCAAACCACTTTTGACTTCTAGATCAAGAAAATGTATAGCACTCGATGTCGAGAGAGTTCGGTTTTCAATATAGAAATAATCCAATGTAATGATGTGATACGAATAGCAGCATTTGGCAATGATGAGGTTATTTAATATATTATGAATACATTTTCACCCATATTATATCTTGTCATGATATTGCTTTAAGATCATTTATTTGTGTGTAAGCAAAGTAATCTCAAGGCAGTTTGTAACTTTTTAGCACGATGGCTAATTTGTATAATTTCGTACAAACACGTTCATTTCAATCTGTTTTCACCCCAGTGATGATTATTTCTAATCATCGTATGTTTTTTCTACGATTCACGTCATAAAAAATTCATACGAATGAGCCATTTCGTAAAACAGTTACGATTTCCCATTTTTTCATCAGATTGGATCTAAGATTCGCAGTTGCACTTCGATGCAAAACCGTGTTTCCGTTTAAAAGAATTCCAAATGAAAGATGTCCAGACATCCACGAGCCTATAAAATTAACTTCAGAAGAAAAGAAAGGAAGCTTGAGGCATTAAGCGGCAGACACATAACTTATCAGATTCAAGTCGCTGTAATTAAAGGCCTGTTATATATTAGCAGTTGTATGACTGCAGAAAAGCTCGATTCATTTGGAGAGTTATGATTTAGTCTGTTCAAAGAGTCTCTGTCTCTCTCTGGGTTGCTCTTTGAGCTTGAACATCACTGCTTAAACCGTCTAAAAATAACTCGGAGGCCTAGCAATTACTGGAAACGGGTGCAGAGTGGTACATGTACGAGTACGACTGTCTTTAGCTTAAATAATACTTTAAACTAAACGCACCAGTGGGGCATTCACAGTGTATGCGGTGGAAATTAGAGATTTTCCAAGTAGAAAATTGCACCTATTATTTTTGTGCACGCTGTGTTTATAAAATAGACATCTTTTTGAAGAGTTTCTGCAGTTCTGTGTGTGTGTGTTCATATGCATACGTGCAGTATTTTCAAGTCATGTAACGCATATCTTGAGGCGTGGTCTCTGGAGCATGTGATTGGATAGAAACCTGCAGGTGTCTTCTGATTCAACATGTACAGTCCGCATACAAGATTTAATTTAGTGTGATTATAAAAAATTAAGTTATATATCAATTTTTGTTTACTTCATGTCATACATTAACCAGCAATATCTCACATCTGTACACTATAAAAAAATGGTGCTTTATAGCACTAAAAGTGGTTCTTGGCTCGTAATCGTAGGGGAACCACATTAACTGCTATATAGAACCATATCTTGGTTCTTCCAGAGGTTCATCAGCGGTTCTTTGGGATGACTTGAGTTGATAAATATAACAGCTGAAGAACCATACAGCACCGCTTCCATATAAAGAACCTGTTAAGCCCCTGTATGGTTCTTCCGCGGTTCTATAGAGCACCTAAGTCATCCCAAAGAACCGTTGAAGAACCTCGGAAGAACCAAGATATGGTTCTATATAGCACTTAAAGTGGTTCCACTATGATAACCAGCCAAGAACCACTTTTAGTGCTATAAAGCACCATTTTTTTAGAGTGTAGTTTACATTATCACCCACAGAAAACCAGCGACCAAATTACCTTTGGTGCAAATTAAACATCTTTCAGTTTGCATGGAGCAAATGCCGATGGTAATGAGGGTACCTTTTTCTGTGTTCTGCATGACATTTCTCCTTTTTCCTTGACTCAACTGTAATAGAGATTTGTGAGAAAACGAGTTGTCTACACGGGCGGCTTAATTATGCGGAAAGAGTTGTGTGACGCGAGCTGACCTGTGATCTTTTCTGTTGGGTGGATGCTTTGAGAGAAATTACATTCATTATTTATTTTCATATATCAGGTGTATTTGAGTGCTTGACAGTGAAGCGCGTACAGGTAAGTTAACATGAACAGGTGTTTGTAAAGTTTAGACTGTACAGTGGGTTACAAAAGTCGAAGATGACTTTGAATCGCTGTTTTAGGATTTTGATGATTGAAACGCACCTAAATTAAAGTCAACTGTGACGAAATGAAAACACATGTTTTATATAATTGGTACAAAAGGTCAGATGTTCATGCCTTTATTGAAGAACAAGATTCTCTTTGGGACATTCGTCAGATCCTAATGAAGAACATGATCATCGGGTTTGCTTTATGTTAGCTTCTTTCAAAGGAATATAGAAAAGACATTTACATTTACAATTAAGTGTCTTTCATTGGATTAGAAAAGCAGGACACGGCAACGATAGTCGTCTCTCTGAATTTGGACATCACTTGTATCAGGTCAAGATGTTCATATTAAAAAGCAATTATTGGCAATGCTTTTTCAATGAACAGAACTCTGATGTGGTGAGAGTAAATCACATCTGTGTTATGAAAAGCTCTTTTACCTCCCGACTGGGAATCTGTATCGCTGACGTGCGGTTTAAAATGTCTTTGCACACTCTGTGGTGAGCAAGACCTTTTCAGATGCATTCAGCGCTGGACTCAAATGAGTCAGAACCAAAGAAGTAAATCACAAAACTCGAGTCTTCACGAGTATGAAGTGTGTAGCTTATGAATATTAATTATGTTTAGAATATGTTACGGTTATGATCCATTATTAATAATCTGATTTCATTTTTTGTACATTTTAATTGTCCTTTAAATAAAGTATGCATTACAGCAATTTTATGATATGTGACAAAATTATACGGATTGTAGTTTGTATATATCACTTGGATCAGCCACCTTGCTCTCCAAATTGGCCTTTGAAAAATATCGGTCACCCGCTGTGAAAGTTCAATACTTCCCTGAATGCTAATAATGACCGTAAAATCGCCGAAAACATATGAAAATATTGGGGGACCGTTTTGCCCTTATCCAGTGTTTTATTCTCACCCTGAGATGAGAAAAATTCTGCAGCGCGATCATATTCTCAGGCAGTAATGCAGTGAATGTAGCTGCAGTTCTGTGAAATGCTGTCAGTGGCTGCAGGGGGGGGGACGGGCGCAGCAGCGCGCTAATTGGCCTTGGCAGAGAGAGAGAGAGAGAGAGAGAGAGAGATGGAGGATGAATGCTCTGAATGCAGCTGATTCAGTCGTGTAGCCGGTAAATATTGATGATGCTCAAGCTGTAGATTTTCCTCCGACACTCTCTGATATGAGCTTTAAGATATATTGCTGTTATATATTATAGTCAACTATGTCTGGCTTGAAAATTATTGTAATTAATTGAAAAAAAAACTCTGATATGAGCAGCATTAAACAGACTGACTTTACTACCGGTCACGGTACTATGAGGTGAATCTTGAAATATGCGTTCATAATTCTGAACTTCTGTTGAGAAGTGTCTTGAGAATGTACTGCTGTGGTTTGGTGCTTTAGAGACTTAAAGTCAACATGAAATTAACCCTGTTTTCTTTCTTAAAGGACAGTTCACCCAGAAAGGAAAAATCTTTCATCATTTAAACACCCTCATGTCATTCCAAACCGGTATGTCACAAAAGAAGATATTTTGAAGAACGTTGATAACCAAACAACATCGAACCCCATCGACGTCCATTGTATGAGCACAAAACCACTGAGACATTTCTCAAAATATCTTCTGTTGTGTTTAAGAGAAGAAAAGAGTCATTAGGTTTTGACGGACATGAGGGTGTTCTTTATTACCCAAACAAAACCTTTGATTTAAAATATCTGTTGGCAAATGATGAAACGAAAACGTTGGGCACACGCATCGCTCAAACATAACTAATCTAACATTTTGTCAGCATTAGAGCTGAATTAGCCTGCAAATTTCAAAAACATGACCTCAAAGTGATCCCTCGAAAATCAGACCAAGCTTAAAAATGACAAAGACATTAATTCAGACCCCCGACGGGGCTTTAGGGCACTTTGATCAGAACCTGTCAGTTCTTGATGTGGGGCCTGCATTTCCTA
Source organism: Triplophysa rosa (assembly GCF_024868665.1). Classification (NCBI taxonomy): domain Eukaryota; kingdom Metazoa; phylum Chordata; class Actinopteri; order Cypriniformes; family Nemacheilidae; genus Triplophysa; species Triplophysa rosa. Next base: position 1,763,317 of record NC_079896.1, on the reverse strand, counting down.
CCCGTCAGCACCTTACAGACACAGCGGTATGCCATGCTGCTCGGGTCCACCCGCCACCATGGCCCCCCCTTCAGGATGTGGTGGGCTCGCAGCCCCGAACACATTTTCACGGCAATAGCGTCGCATTTCGGCATGTATGGGGCATATTATATTAATATACGTTAAGGTGATTTGTAACGTCAGTCAACGGTGGGGTGCAGATTTTTCGTGGACTTCAGGCGATCGTAATTATGGTCTGGAGACCTGAAATTTAGTCACTAGCACGTTCGGAACCGTCACTCTGAGAGACAGGAGTTTATCATTCAAGTGCACTTGACGTAGTGCACAACGTTGGGAATGCAAGTCGGCACCTGTTTAATGAAGTTTTAATGTATTTTTACATTTTTAGATTGCACAAATAAAACAAAATGAACAGTGCCAACATTTTTAAATATATCATAAAATATAATAGGTGTTTCAGAGTGAAACTGGATATTCAACACAAAAAGAATATGTAGACTTTAATTGTTTTTATTTTATTTCCTGTTCATTGTAAAACATGCCTGTATGGGCAGATAAAGTCAGATCGGTGAGTTTGAAAAGAACATCTTCTGTAAGAAAATAGTTTAATGTAAATACAACGGTGCTGTAAAACCCCAGAGCTATTAGAAATGTCTGATTGTTTTATATCCCGTCATAAAATGGCTTCTTGTGTAAGTCTGAAATAGGAAATATGTTTGCGGCAGCTAAACCCAACAGGATGGCATCGCAGAGTTCGCGCAGTTTCATCGTCACCCACGTGTGTGCGGTTTCCAGTGTTGCTCTTGAAGCAGTGCTGCACGACAACATCACGTTTGAAATGTGACGCGTGTGGATTTTATTGTGATATTCTTTTTTGGGGGGTGTTTTACTGATTCGTCCATGTTTATATCGGTCAGATGTATACAGTTGATTTCCTGCGTGAACTCTGACCGGATGTTGTTGACAGATGAGTTAATGGGCAGATCGGACGGATTTCGTTTCGGTTCTTGTTTTATGTCAGCAAATGTTATTTGATCAGAGATCATATCTCCAAAAGAGACGTTCAACATGATGATGTTGTAAGTGACCGTTCTGTTGTATATTGTGTTGCGACACCACCCAGATACATAAATAAACGACATGAATCGATCCACTGGGAATCGATTGGTGGTTGTAAAGTAAAAGACTGGTTATTGGTGTTTTTGTGCAGAATGTGCATTACACAAGTCAGGTGTGATTTCATGTTGACTCGATCACATAATAAGTCTATTTTTACTCATTTCTCATGCACAACCTGCAGTTGTTTCTTCAGAGGTGATGTGCAGTCCTGCTGAGGGGGTTTTTGAAGGAAGTGTTACATAAATACAATGAAAGCACTGGCTGGTTTTTTCTAGAGGTCTTTACTTCATTGCGGAGCTGTCACCTCGTTCATCTGCGGCTTTCAGAGACCCACAACGTTTTAGTGAAAACATCTGAGTCTCTTTGACTTAAAAGCACTTCGTCTGGGTCGCTGGTTATGATCAGTGTTGGGCAAGTTACTGTGAAAAAGTAATTAATTGCTAGTTACTAATTACACATTCAACAGTGTAATTAGATTACTGTACAAATGACTCTCTCCAAAAAGTATTTAATTACTTATTATTAATTACTTTCTATATCAAATATCAACCCTGATTAGTAAAGTGATTCAAGGATAGACACGAAACGCCTCTTAATTCATTCAAATAAATAATAAATAACTACATGACGTATTCTTATTAACTGACCAAAGTATACAAATGTGAGAATTATACATTAAAGCACAGATTTTAAAGTTAGACTTTGAATTTTGATGTCAATTCCACTATTGCACACACATATATTACACACAGTATTTAGTTTGATTACATCAGAAGTAACCGTAATTAAATTACAGAAAAAATAAGAGTAATCCCTTACTTTACTTTTTAAAGGGAAAATTAATTTAATTACAGTAACTAATTACTTAGTAACTACATTTACATTTATGCATTTGGCAGACGCTTTTATCCAAAGCGACTTATATTGCATAATACTATACATTTGTTTCTAAGTAACTAATTACACCCAACACTGGTTGTGATCACGAAATGTCTTCTGTTGGGTTTAAGGAGGCATTCACTGCGCTTTGCATCATGCCCGACGACGGCGTTTATATTGTATCTTATTGTGTAAGTAAAACAGTACAATAGTGACATATATCTATTTGCCTGAAAACATAATCCATAGAGAGAGCCGTCCACAAAACGTCGGTACATTTTGATGAAAGATTACAAAGGCAAACGTGTTTTTTTCTAGAATAAGACCACACGTGACGTGTGTATGAATCAAGTCAATTGTGTCATGTGTTGTTTTCATGTGGACTTTAAGGGTCAGCGTGAGATGGTTTTGTGCGAACAGCTATTTTGGGAGCGTGCAGTGGTCTCTTAACATAACATAAAGTAACTTGACAGTGTGAAATAGACTCTCATCAAACTCTACGCTCAGGAAATAAAACATCAGAGAATGAGAGAGACAGCGCGCGCGCGAGAGAGCGGGGCAGGGCAGCAGAAACACATTTGACGGAAGTTTTACGAGCTGTAAACGCAGGAAACTTTGACAAGGCCTGGAAGCGTGTGATATTGTTTCGGCCCTGATTATCGTCCGGTTTGACAGGGCGATGCAAAGGCCAATTCACCTGAGACTGTGAGTTTAGTGCGAGCCGTCCACGAGAACGCAGAGAATCCACCGCGGGCCTTACACAATAAACTAAACTGCGACCAACAATCTTGTCCCTGTGAGATTTCGTGTTTAATATCTGTCTACTTAATCTTGATCTCTGCGCGTCTACGTTATATTCCCAAAATAAATCTTTTTAAAGTCATTGTCACGGAAACAACAATGACGAACGTAGAAAATTGTATTATTGTGAAGTGTCCGAACATTTACATGTATTTTCAAACTTTCATAACATCAGATCTGCAAATTAAACACGAACCTTATTCGGTCCGGTAACATTTTTTAATGGCGATTCTAAGAGGCGAAAGAACAAGATTGCTATTTCCATACGTGTTCAACCAGAGGACATGAGATAAATAAATAGAGCAGGAGTACAGCGAAGCGACAGGAATGTAGCAGCTGTATTGAGAGAGATGGAGAGAGCGAGCTTGCGCAAACACAAGCAGTAGTCTGAGGTTCCTTTGGCTCATCCTGAGCAAACAGTGTTCGAACTCGCTGGCTTTAAAACAACCCCGCGGCCCCCGAGACGTCTGTTCGCAAACACACGCAAGAAATGCACATTCATGTCATTGAGCCGGCCCAGAACTATCCAGACACCTGAAGAGCATCATCGGAGCTGACACGTTTTGTTCTCGAATGTTGTTTTATAGTAATGCATTTCATTTAGTGACACACAACAGAGTCATTGTCAGGTGTGCGGGCAGCAGCGAACCCTCTCCAAATGTGTGAATACAAGTGTCGCACAGCACGAAACTGAAGTTTGAAGCGTCTGGATGGTTTACAGTAAATGCGATCAGAAAGTGTTCGACTCGTACAGTAAGTGTGAAGCACCGCAGCAGTGAAACTGACAGCTAGACGTGTGCTGGGTTCAGTTGACCTCTGACCCCGTCATGTGTGTGTGTAGTTAGCATAAAACATTTCTTTAGTTCAACAGCGTGTGGTTAATTTTTTCTACTTTTTAGTAAATAACTCATTTATTTTATTCCCTAAAATGTATTTTTTGTGTAATAGATTTAATTAATTTTGATAAAAACAACCCCGGTGACATGAATTAGTGTGTTAAAAGTGTGTCAATATTTGTTTAACGTTAGTGGGGTCGCTTTGCTCAGAAAGAAACACGTGATATGTCAATAATTGTCTTATTTGTGTCTTCTTGTTTTTGATGAAAGACGACAATTGATGTGAGTGTGACCCCTTAAGTGTGTGTGTGTGTGTGTGTGTGTGTGTACACTCACTGATGTGAATGTATTGTGTTGTTGTAGTTGAGATAATGTGCGAACCCAAAGCAAACAGTGAGATCTCCATTCCAGCTCCTAATCTTTGACACAAAGACACAGGAATCTTACCGTTCCTCTCTCTCTCTCTCTCTCTCTCTCTCTGCGTGTCAGATTGGATAAGTGTGTGGGTTGCACATGGTAATCACATAGACCATAAAGAAAATATGGCAGAGGAACTGACGTCTGTCTTTATCAATCCGACCGCATGTTGGAAAAGCGATTCGATATCGTTTCAGTGGTTCTGAGGGAGGTAGGAAGCATTTAGGAATGCTGGAATGACAGACATTATGGATTATAAAGATTTAATAAGAGCATAAATTTAATTAGCAACAAATAGGGACTGGTTTTGTTGTGTTGAAATGTGTGCGTGTTGGGTGCCCGGAGGGCAGTTTTATTCATCAGACGTTGTTCTGGAAACTCCAGGGAGTGCTTGTGTTTGAGTAATTGGTCTTGTGTTTTTCTCAAAAGAATCCTTGGTAGAGTTAAAAACGGACACAGATGAGACAATTGCATACAATAAGTTTGTACAACAATTATATGTATATAAAATACAGAGCTCAGATCATTAGCTCAAATCTGAATTTCATATTGAGATTTCTAACTTCCTTGCTCCTCAGAAGACATTTTTTATTGCACAAACATTGCTCTTTCACAGACGGAGTGTTTCATGGAAGCAAAATTTAAGAGAAACAAGTGAAATTGTTGAAACACATGAAGAGTATGGAGGTGTAAAATGTATGAGAAATGTTCGAGTTCATATTGAGATCTTCAATAATATTGACTTTTGATTGCAGACTTGACAAATCTGAGCTCAGTTTGACACATTGTTGACGTCTCTTCTGAAACTCTAATGACAGACACATTTGTGAGATTTCTGGCTCTTTTTCTCAGGAGAAACATCTGAGACGCAGATGAGACTTGAGTCAAATTGAGCCCTCTCATTTTAATCTCATTGATGTCTAGGGGAAGAAATGGAGATATTAAAGAGATCTCATCTGTGATTTTTCCCTCTTTTGTGTCAACTTAGAAGACCGGAGCACAGTTTGAAATATGGTTGAGATCTCTACAAGAGACATAAGATTGTGGCGATCTAAAAAGAAGGAGACAAGCTGCGGCACTTGTTTTTAATCTTGTTTTAGTCAGATCTCCTTCGTGATTTTTGTCTTAGTTAATCTTGTTTTGGGGTGATAGATTAAAGGAATGCCTGCTAGTTAAATTGCCTCAGGATGAAGGCCCGGGGCCAGTATAAATTGACTCAGTGTGTGTGTGTGTGTGTGTGTTTGATTTGTAATCGTTTAGTCGTTCTAATTGGCTGCAGATTTTTGGGCGGGATGTCCATTGCATTTGGAGCAAACCTCCACCACTTTGCATCACATATTCTCATCATACATTATTCTCCAGAAGGTCTATGTTTAAACCCGTCAGATTTCACTCAAAAACAAACTCCAGGGCTGTAAGTTAGCATCAGTCTCTTCCAATCAAACGCCGCGCCGCTTACTGCAACTGCAGGACTTTAGTAGCTGTCGGCATCATGTCTGCAATTATTTCAAACCGCAGGGACTTGCGGCGTAAAAGCCCCTCACGGTTTCGTTTCTTTGCAGACATTTCATTTAGCAGCGTTTTCCTGAACCTCTGACCCGCCGTGAAAACGAGATAAACTGTTTGTTTTTCCAGACGCGGTTACGGCGCTGGGTAAACTTCAAATTAAAAGCGCCAAGTGAAAATGGCATCCTCGCAGCTGGTCTCAACCGGGTCCTCCTTCAGACAGCTTTTGGCAGACTGTCGCTAAACATGCCGACGTCTTTTAACAGTTTTATAATTACGTTTAAAGGCAGTAAATCGGCGGAGCCAGAAGACGCTTTGGGTTTGGAGCAACCAGGCTTGTTTGGAGTCTTCGGATGAACTTAAAAATACATTTATTTTGTTATTATTTTCGATTGCTTTTAACTTGTTGGTCTGCTGCAGGCAAGATTAGGAGATGGAGGGGGAGGTGTAACACGCGACATAAATTCACAGTTTATGGAGACGCTCCTATTTTAGGAGATTTTTTGTGCAACACCGCCGTATGTCGTCTGACGGTATGTTTATAGTCCAGCTGGCTAAACGCCAACATGCATACCTGCATATAATGCAGAAAACCACACAGCGAGAGAGAGAGTTTATTTTTTTAAATATACCTGCGGGGTGAAAGTGCAGCTGAATATTTGCATCGCTGCATTCCAGTTAGGAGTTTTTAAATGAGTTTTGTGACGGTCTCACCTCCGCCTTCATCTTGACATTTCAAAGGATCGAGGCGTTCGGATCTCTGAGTCTCGTCTCACTGTAATCTTGTAATCTTTCTATTCCCTTTTTTATCTGCGCTATTGATATTGTGGTCGGGTTATAAACTCTTAATGAGGCCGAGATCTTTCCAGTGCCAGACTTCTGCTGGAAACTTTAAAGTAAGCTTGTAAAAAATAGTTTATTTAAAGTAATGCTTAGTGATTCTATACTCGACCGATCGAAAAGTAAAAATATTGTTTTATTGATCAGCCGGTAATTCACTACATGATGAATGGTGGTCAGACAAATAAAATGTATTTTTATTGAAAGTCAGTCCTTGTGTAATGTTTGTGATCTTTCATTGAGTTTTGTTGAGTTTGATATGACGGACGCTGTCCCACCGTCTTAGAAAACATCAGTCTCCAACATGTTGAGGCGTCCGTGTTAAGATGATTTTGTCGGGTGTGCTGTATATCACAGAATGAGCAAACGTGACGCATCTCAACCTCAGAAAACCGAATGACAGACATGCGCAAATAAACACGGATCCTTTTTTTAGTGACGGAGAGGCCCCGCGTTCCACGGATGAATGGAAAGGGCCGGCTCGGTTCTAAAAACAAGAGCCCGGCGGCCGTATCTCTGTTTTCAGAAAGACCTCAGGAATTTTAAGAGGCAAACGCTGCCCACTCTCAACTCCGAGTGTCCCGCAGCGGTATGTTGTGAAATACTCTTTCTTTGTCTCCGTCATTCTGAGTCTGTTGGTTTGTTTTAGACCTGTTGTGCGTAATGTGACAACATCTCAGGAATTGTAGGTATTTGTACCTATAATATTTACAATAGACACTGATTCAGTGCGTACGACTTCAAAACACCTTTAAACGAATTAAACTGCACATTTTTATAGAATATTGAATTTAAATGACAAATGAGTTGAATTAAACACGTTTAATAGCATAACATTCATTTAGTGCCATTAACACATTTTCTCATTATAATGACTTTATAGTGTTACACTGTGGCATCTGTTTCATTTGATAATTACATTTATACATACAAAGAGCGCAAATGAGTTTACCGTTATTAGTCCCATTTGCATTTCATTTATAAATAAATCTGCCATTCTCTGACAAACTTTTTTCTTAATTTACAGACAAATGATTGCGATTGAATATTTGAATTGAATGTAACAAGCGATACTTTACAGGGATTTTAGCAACTCTACAGTAGCTCTGATCTGTAACGATTTGTTCATCTCTTACATACATAAATACATAAAAGTGATTATGTGTTGGAAGCTGTCAGCACATTGGTATTGTAAGTTTGAATACGCAAACCTACATAAACGTGTGCACACTTTATATACAAATGCCTGCAAAATGCAGATGTAGTTACATTTACATTTAGTCATTTAGCAGACGCTTTTATCCAAAACGACTTTTCAGGGAGCAATAAAGCGATGTCATACAGGAGCAATAATACAATAGGTGCTAATACCAAGTTACTAGTTTCAACAAAAGCTAGACCACTTCCTGTTGAGAGAAAGAGAGACATTTTTTTTATTTGTCTGTAGTTGACCTACAGTCAATTACTGTGACCGTCCCAATAAAACAACCTGGAAAATAAAAAAAATCATGCCATTATAATCGTACATAAGCACAATCCTTCATGCAAGTTTTATTAAATCTATTTGATTTCAACATTTTATGAAGGAAAACGCACAATGCTAGAGTGTTACGAGTGGTTGCTAGGGTGACTTTTAGCACGTTGCTAGCGTGCTGTGATTGGTTGGCAGGGTGTGACCTCTTGTTTCTGACATTCTGGTTCCTAAATAAAAGTTAGGGGTTTGTTTAAATGAAAATGACTTCATCGTTTGTTCACCCTCATGTCATTTCAAACCTGTATGATTTTCTTTCTTCTGCAGAACACAAAAGACGATATTTTGAAGAATGTTGATAATCAAACAACACCGAATCTCAGTGACCTCCATCGTATGGACACAAAACCACCGAGACATTTCTCAAAATATCTTCTTTTGTGTTCTACAGAAGAAAGAGTCACATACAGGTTTTGAACAACATTGGGTGAATAAACGATGACAGAATTTTCATTTCTGGGTGAACTGTCACTTTAAATCATTAGGATTGGGTTAGAAATACACTAATGTTCTTCTCGTACAACATTAACATCTTCATTGCTTGTATACAGTAGAGACAATCGTTCACATGAGTTAGCTGGCACTGACTTTCTCTGCATCTGGTGTTTAAAACATAGTGGGGTATTGTGTGTAAACAGTACATAACCTGTGTCTGTCCTCATGTTTTACACACGCATTGGGACCAGCGGATGATGTATTATGAGACGTTGATATTGTCGCTTTCTGTGTTTTTCTTCATGAAACCGTTCCTGGGTTTCAAAGCAGCCCTGGTCTGAAATACCGTGGTAAATCCGACATGAAAAGCAGCTTACAGCGCCTGTCTTTCACACACAGAACAGTTATTCAGAAAGGGTGCCGTGTGCTTCGACATAGAGAGAAATGAGAGAAAGATCAAACGAAGAGAAGCTATAATGCGCTACAGTGGATGTATGCCATGTGTGGGGCGAAGCTTTCATGTACCTCGAAAACACACCGAGAACTCACAATAATATCTGTGTTTACGGCATTATTCACTGAAAATAAAACTTTATTTACTCACGCCAACCCAGATGACTTTCTTTGGCTTCCAAGATGTTTCGCTGAATGTTCACCTGCTGCGACGAACGCAAACGGTGAGCAGAAATGACAAAAAGGATCGCAAACCTAGCGTAATAATAATGATAATAATGACTTGCTCAATTAAAGGATACTGAAGTGTTTTCGCTCGATGTCGAATGTTTTAGATGGCATTGTGTGGAAATGAAGATTTCTTAAGGGGGCATTGTTGTGTGTTGATGAAGGTACATCAAGGACAGAGGAATAGAAAGAGAGAGGTATAAATGTGAGGATGGACAGATGGAGAGAGATGACAAACCGTAATAAAGGAAAGACAGTGTTCAGGACGGATACAGAGAATGTGGGATTAGAGCCGTAACAGCTGGTGTACCAAAGCCAGGCTACCAAACCCTTCAACAATCCACTGCGGCCATCGTAAGCTCCGCTCCATCACACACACAGATGTGAGCTCATGTGACCTTCGTCTACAAACAATATCTGTGTTTCCAGCATCATCTGTCTCATTAAACACATCGGATGTGTTCTGATATCAAACCTGCTCATTGGTTAAAGCACAACTGAACCAATGGGCCATTACGGCTTATACGGGAGCACATGGTCATGTTGATGAAATCGTTTGTTACGTAGATGCTTTTAACGATATTTATCAGCGTCAACGTATTTATGTTCTGAAAAAGTAGTCAGGAAAGTTTGAGTCTTTGAAGATGACGTCTTTAAAACCGTCCAGATATAATAGAACAATAACAATACAGATACGGAGGAACGGTATTGTCGGGATGAATTCCAGAACGTTTTTTTTCCAGCTCATGAATGATAAAATGTTTGACAGCCAATCAAAATGTAAAACTGCAGCATGCAAGCTCACAAAATCAGTGAGGGAAATAAACACAGCCGCAGAAAAAAATAAGAGACCATTCTAAAAGAAAAAAATGCAATATTTTATCATATTTTCTGAATGTATAGGTTCGTGTTTTGGTACAATGATCATTTTTGGTTCACTTTGTGAACTATTGACAACATCTCTCCCAAATTTCAAATAATAATGGCTCTTTATTTGCATTAAAATACTAAATAAAATAATACTAAAAAGGTGCGATGTTTTCAGGTCTTGAATTCTTCAGAGAAAACCAGTTCGTATTCACGTTTAAAAACACAATATTAATGTTTTTACGTGTATTTTAGGATCGGTTCATAAATGAATTGGCCTGTATGATGGAAAATCTTTTACAACTTTTATCTGTCTTGTCATTCTCTAAACCTTTAACATTGCTGTTGAGTGACTGTTGAAATTCAACAGACGCTGGACTGGAATTGTCACAATACATGCAGAAATCTCTTAAGGTTTTTGTGTGGCTGTCTATTATTATTCACTTTACGTTAAAATTCTAATGAAATGATGAAACAAACACGTTTGTAGCTAGAAATACTTTCATCTTCTGTGTGACAAATGGATCTAGTCATGTCAAGCACATTTGTTGTATTCTGCATACTTAATTTTGTGTGGTGCAGGACTGTAGGTCGTCCAGGTGTGCGTGCATGGATACGGTAAAGCTATACACAAATTACATAGTAACTACTTCATATACTCGTACCACAGGATGGGAGATGATTATTAGTGCTGCATTTCATGTATATATGCTCATATTTTTTTCTGCTCTTTTCTTTCTTATTTCCTAACATTTATAATTGTATGCTGTGTTTGTCTCAGAGAGCAGATTGAAACATTCGCTGTTTCCATTGTCCTGTTTGTATTTCTCTGATTGAATAGCATAAAGAAAAAAAATTAAGCTAAGCTACACACTTAAAGAGCAATGAAAAAATCAGAATAAATGTTCCGTGTCAATGTTGATTTGAACTTTCTGACATATGTACCTGTTTCAAAAACCACACGCCTGAGCGCCGTGAGCTCAGTAAAACATACCCGGAGGCTATTTCATCATTCAGTAGATCTGGAGGCAAACCCAAACAACAAGCGTTCAGCGTTCTGTGAGTTCACATCTCGTTCTACAGGGACTATCATCAACACCCGGCCACGCCGGCAGCTGCAGGAGCCGGTCTTTACAAATACGATGAGTTATTTTAGCAATCCTGCGTGATTAGATACGATAATTCCGGCTAAATCCTTTAGTGAATTTGCACGTTTTGTTTTATTAAGTCAATTAATTATACGCAACCTGAAACGGCGCGCGGCCTGATTCGATTGTATTCGCCGAGCGCTCCAGCGACCGCAAATTTGATTTATTTAGTCGCTTGGAATCCGATTACATTCCTGGAGGAAACCAGAGCAAGATGCCAGCTCGCGGGAGCGAGTGACGTCTTAATTCGAAGCCACTTTGAAGCCTGAATGTTTTGAGTTTTTAAACGGAGCGGTCTCAACAAAGTGACAGCTTCACCTCTGCTTATCCACGAGACGAGATCGCCAACCGTCTGCTTTGCTTTTCTAACACAGCCTCCGTCTTTGTTCTACTCTTTGAACAAGTAAACAATTGCGAGAAAATGTTTACAGACTAAACATCCATAGACTACACATCAGGGTATAGTCTGGCATGTTATGTTGTTTTTGATCATCCAGTTTATACATACAGAGGCTTTTAAATAACAAGTTGATCTTAATTAAATCAACAACATGCATGTAATGAAGAACGTCTGCAACCCCAGAATGCATTTCAGCCACGCTTGCTCGCTCGATGTTGAGATAGATACTATGGCTCGATTACACCTGCTTACACAATACACAATCTGTTCATCGCTCTTTACTTTGACCTGGAGAGACTCGACAACAAATACCGCAGTATTACCATTTTGTACCAAATAATATATTTATAGGATATAACATGGACGTAGATTCTTTTTCGAGTATGTACTGTGGTTTTACCGTGGTAATTTGAGGTATTGTCATAAAATGACAATGTCCGTTTGGGTATGTTTCGTAATAATACCATGGTTTGTTGGACATGCTAATTTTATGAAGGACATCATGCATGCGAAATAAATATGGTCCATATAAACGTTTTATTATATATAATAGCATTTTTATCTCATGCTGTTATTGTACGATAGAGAAATACAAAAGAGAAATGATAGTTTTATAACACATTTTATTTTGAAATGCTTTTAGAAGAGGAATGTACGATTGTTTTTTCATTGGCATATTTTGAAGAGTGCTGAGGAGGGGAGGATAGAGAAGAACAGAAAGAGAGAGAGAGAGAGAGAGAGACAGAGACAGAGAGAGAGAGAGAGAGAGAGAGAGGGCGGAATGCGGCCGTATGCTTCACCGAACCCATAATTCCTGTTTTGATTATTTTTTTCTGGTTGAATGGTGGATGAATGATTGGACATGAATTTTTTGGACAGACGTCTCTCTCTCTCTCTCTCTCTCTCTCTCTCTCTCTCTCTCTCTCTCTCTCATTCTCTCGCTCATTCTCCCTCTCTCTCTCTCTCTCTTTCTCTTTAAAAATACCCTATAAAATCTCTTGTTGGGAATGAGCACAGGTTTTTTGATGATGTATTTTTTATGTAAACAGGGAGATGGGGCGGGACAAATCACATGTTTTTAAATAGTTTAGTTTACATCACAGCTTTGCACATCATTACTTTACCCATCATTTAAACTCAAATGGTTTTATTTCTTTCCTTTAGCAGGATCAAGATTAAATATCATGTTTCCAGGTTTAGGTTTAGGTTTGACTTAGGTTTGTGTGTTCGCAAGTGATGATAAGGTTAGGAAGTGTGTATTTGTGTTGCTTGTGTGTGTGTGTGTGTTTTCATGCAGTTGTGTGTATATACGTACTTATACTTTTCTTTTCGAAGCAATCCAGATGTCTGTACACAGAGTGGGCTCTTGTGTGTGTGTGTGTGTGTGTGTGTGTGTGTGTGTGTGTGTGTGTGTGTGTGTGTGTGTGTGTGTGTGTGTGTTGACTGGCCCCTAAATGGGTCACTCAGCCTGTATCACCCATCACACACACAATGACCCCAGTGTTCTACTCTTATAAGACCTCACCAGGTGGCTCTCTCGACAAACCACAGCCAAATAATTACAGTAACATGCACACAGATGATAGCGGTGGACTTATATGTCAATAACATTATTGCTACTTTTATATTATTGACATCTGTAACTCTTCCATTTGGCCAATTTGTGACAATATTTGTCACTATAGAGGCATCTGAGTGATCTTTGTTTTCTTTAGATAATATAATTTCATACAAATGTATGTGTGATTTATTGTGAATAAACTGTACAGATATCACACCTATCATAGGCCACCCTGCTCTGTAGATATCAGTGTCGGCCTTTGAAGAACCCATATCAGTCGACCGCCATTATACACGAACATACTGTAGACACAGACCCGAGGGACCTTGGGCAGACACAAAAGACGCGACCTCCAGATCTTCGAAAGAGCTTTTGATGAGCAGATTAAATATGCGCCGGCGGTCAATGGAGAAGTAGAATAAGAGCTTCCGTTTTGTGTTTTATATCCTTCGGTGAAAAATAGATTCAACTCTCAATTCCCCAAACGTGATTTCCTGCCCAACGCGTGTCGTGGCGTTACTCATTATTAACTCGCATTTCAAATGATCTTGTGTTTCTATTGACTTTTGCTGTTTGTGACCTGCTCTGTGCGGTGAGACCGATGACTGGCTGTGAACGGAGAGCGTAAAATGATATCAGACACAGAATAATAGAGAGAGCGAGATTTCTGATGGTTCTTACATCTCGCACAAAAAGCAGTGATGGTTTTAATAGCCATTGTAGACTGTGTTAAATGTTTTACTTTCATACCTAGGCTTTTTAAACATGAATGTGTTTCCAATATTTTACCATCTGCTTGAATGTTGAAACGCTCCAGCGCTAATGAAACCATCTCAGTTGTGAATCTCAATGATGGCTGGTGACCCACGACCATTCAGTAAGCCAACCGCTGAATTCTCATTCATACACCACCAAACAATCTCTTATTTCCACAAAAATACCACAGACACACTTCAGTGGAGGCGACAATGTGCATTTAGAGAACTGTTATTGGGAAGGAACGCTTGGTTGTGAAATATTACTATTAGAGTCGACACTGTTGAGCAGTACACTTAAAAAAAGGTGCGTCGATGGTGTTGAAGAACCTTTTGGTTCCATAAAGAACTTTTAACATCCGAAGATGATTTTGCGCCACAAAAAAAGGTTCTTCAAGGAAGAGATGGTTCTTTAAAGAACCTTTGACTGAGTGGTTATTTGTGCAACCTAAAATGGTTCTTCTATGGCATTGCTGTGAAGAACCTTTTTAAGCACCTTCATTTTTAAACCAATGGTAAGGGCGGTTCTTTAAGAATGTTCCATCTTGGGTGTACAAAAAACAACTGTGATTCTTAAAAGAAGTGTTTGGGCCCCATTTGAACGATCTAAGCGCATGGTGGTCTAAGAGGGTGGTCCCTATTCTCTTAATGAGTCATGGGTGAACCATGCAGTAAACCAATCAGAGTCTCATCTCCCATTCCCTTTAAGAGCCAGTTGCGCTCGCGCCATGGCGGATTCGCTATTTACACGGTGGGAATTTGGAAGAGCAGACACTTCTCCAGAAAGGAAACGCGTCTGCTCGTGCGAGAGGTCAAAGCGCGCGAGCAGACCATCTACAGGACAAGCCGGATTTTTATCTTTATGTCCACAATAATAATTTTTTACATTGTAATCCATTTATTTGTAATATTTGGCATGTTTGTGTGCTCCTCTTTGTATAATAAGAAGATTGTACGTGCGCTGTGCACCCGCCTAGCAGCGCATATTACTTACGCGCTCTTTAAATAGCTAAATAATGTTGCGGCGTCAATGGGTCAATGGCGCAGTCTATTTCAGTTGCCTCAAAATAGCAATGCGCCTAAACACACCTCGTTTTCAGACCAGCACGCAAATGCATTTTCTATTTAAACAACGTGGCGCAGGACATGAAAATGAAAACTGCGTCGGACTGAAACTAGCAAAAAACACTTGTGTCGGCTGGCGCTGCATCGCCCCGATTGTACTGTATGATAGGGCCCTTAGCCTGCTATGTGTACTAATTCGTTGAGCAGATTTGTTCACATCAAGGAATCCTCTTTACATCTTGTATATATCAAAATCAAAGTAAATGTCATTTCACGAAGCGATCTGAACATGCACAACATTTCCTGAGTGACTCCTCAGCACCTTCGGTTTAGTCAGGGTGCCGTTGGCTTGGCACAGGTTATAACCCTTTAAAACAACACGGTAGCAGCGTTTGTGAATGGCAGGAAGCGCTTGTGTGTGTGGAGGAAAAAGCTGTGGAGGGTATGGGTAACGAGAGGGGTAAAAATAGGGCATCGGGCAGGAAACTAGTAAACTGTGGCCTCTTGGAGGAATGCGTTCTGGCGCATTGAGATAAGAGGTTAACCCTCTCCTCCCCCGCCTCCGCATCCACCACCCCGAACATGCATACATACACACATACATGTCTAACAATCCTTCTGAATTATCATGGTATCACCAATAAAATGAACAATGGTTACGGCCGAAGTGTGACAAGCATGCTTTGAACTGTTTTATCATTAGGCGTGTTGCAAGCGACAGATGAATGCGACAAAATATCATCTCGTGTTTTTGCTTTTGTAATGATGATGCACCGAACATAAAACTTTTGTGTTTTTCCACAATTCTGCAAGAAAATGCGTGTGAGCCACCACTGCTGTAAGCTGCTTTAGCATACCGCTGGGTTACCGAAAGTATTCGCCTAAAACATGATTATTCTTTCATCATTTATTCATCCTCTTGTCATTTCAAGACTTTCCATCTTCTGCAGAACACAAAAGAAGGTATTTTGAAGAATGTTGGTAACCAAACAACACTGAACCCCATTGACTTCCATTGTATGAACATAAAAGCACCGAGACATTTCTCAAAATATCTTCTTTTGTATTCCACAGAAGAAAGAGTCGCATACAGATGTACAATCACACGAGGGGAAATAAATGATGAGAGAATTCTGTTTGGCTTGAACTGTCCTTTTAAGGGTTACGTGCATGTATAAACATGTCAGTCATACTGCACACAGCAATGGCTAAATATTTTTTTTAATTCAAATTTACTATAAAAATGTATTTGAGATTTTGTATGCATGTTTTTTTTTCTTCATTTTTGTGAAGAATTTAAGAAAGGTTTGGCAAAAAGTGACACAAAACACACAAGCAGAACGCAAGTCAAGATCCAACGAATGACTTCTGTAGTCAAAAGATTATTTTAGTATTAAATCTTTTATTTCATTTACCTGCGATCCCTTATGTGTTTTTTTTTGTGTGTGTGTTTTAATCAAACCCCTATTTACTGCTGTAGTTTGCCTTTTGTGCTAAATAATTTTGTCTCATAAATACCTTAAAAGTTTAGTGTTTGGTCCATCTTGCACCACAAACTTGGTTTGTGTGTGTGTGTGAACCCGAGGGGGTGTTAAAAGCTAATGTTGTGTAAAAATCTCTCTCTGATATCAGTTTTGGCCACTAGTGTTTATTGACACACACATATGCATGTTCAGGTAGATATTTAACCAGAAGCTGGGCATCTGTTTTCTGTTGCACACGCGTGTGTTTGTGTTTGCATGTGTGACCTCTGTGACCCTCTTATCTTCTCATCTCAACTGTATTTTGGTGTGGCGAGGGCTGAACGCGCCACACTTCTCCGGCGTTTGGGTCTGGAAATGGGAAATGAATGTTGATGTTGCGTTGTGTGAAAAATGGGAAGCCAAACCTTCTTTTATCAGACAGTTATCCGATAAGAGACGCTGAAGTCGAACCTGCTTTCTTTTATGAGGAGGAAAGTCAATAATTTACTTAACCACAACTAGCATCTCTTGTTTTCTTGTCTGCGTATTACACTAATGAAACGCTTCACTGTAGTTTCGTTCAACGCTTTTTCCCCCGACTGACCCAACAATCCACACCGAATGTGACACACCGTTCTGTAATGGCGTCATCGGTGTAAACACTTTTAAACACGGAGATGCTATCGCACCTCGCTTCTAATTCATTTACGCAGCAGCTTGTTGGGTTTTAATTTGTGGGCGGGTGTAATTCTGTCATGTTTGTGGCGATATTATTATGTGCTAATAGACTGTAGCGCTAGAGTCCCGTGGGGCAGGACGACCGCAGACATCTGGCTCTCTCTCCTCCGTATCCCTCGCTCCGTTCGCCGTCCACGGACTTTATTTTACTGTAAAATCTGCTGTCCATGTGTGTCTCTGCCTCTTTACCTCTGTGTGGTGATAGGCCCTGCGGCACGCCATTACTGGGCTAATGAGGGCTGTCTGCAGCCGGGGAGAGAGAGCGCTAGACAGACACGCTAACCAACACTGACACGCTCATTATACAACTGGCAACCACTGAATGAAGGACTCTCTCTCTCCCGGCTTCCAAGCACCCGGTTGCTACCGTAAGAGCGCCTTTGCTGAAATTATACGTTGTTGATACACTCTTTGCTTAATTTTAGTTGCTTACGGTGAACGTCAGCCCGAGGCCTTGATATCTCGAACAATCGCAAACAACTTGTGTCCCGTCAGCTCATCCTGAGGCGAAACTTTACGAGCTGTCACAAGACACAGATGCATGTGTGGTGTATGTACAGGTGACAGTTCATCCCAAAGTCAAAAGAAAATGTATTTTCTGTTTAATAAAAGAGGCTTTTTTGCGTAAGAAGTTTGAAAATAAACAAACGAGATCTCTTTTGTCTTAGTTATTTCTCATAGACGTCAGTGAGATTAAATGGAGAGCAAATGAAAACGTTGTCTTAAAGTCCCAGTATTTTTTTCATGAAATATTGCAGCATTTATAGCAAATAGTTTATCAATGTGGGTGATTTTCTTTTTAAAATTCGTGTGCCGTCATAATCTCCAGTTAAAATCTGAAAATGCACTTCCGCCCTGAAATGATTATCAATCTCAAATGACGTAAATTAGACAGCTTGGGCGGAGCATCCGTTAACTCCTCCCCTTCAACTGATTTTATACATCCAATCAATTCGCAGTGAAAAACGCAAACCACGCCCACTAATTTTTGAAACTCCTTTTCACTCGGAAATGTGTCAGAATACGGAAGTAAAAACGATCGTAACGTCCGGTTCACGGGGACTTTAAGTCTCATCTGTGTCTCAGATATTTCTCCTGCGAAAATAAGTCTATTATAAGATATATAAGATAATAAGATTTTTCAACGATTACAGTACACTGTAAAGAATTACACGGATATTTACTATATTTACTTAAAATTATGGTAACAATATTACACAAAACATATTTTATTTTAAAGTACTGTAAAGCGTAATTTTAAAGCAATATTCCATGAATAAATCAAGTAAAATTACCTAAATTAATTAAGAAAATGTCACAAGAAATACTAATTTGAGCATTGGAGTTAACTTCTTGATCTTTTTTAACTTCAGTTTAACATTTATTATCGTTTAGAACATATATGATGTACAAGTAAGCTGAGAGTTGTCTCAGTATTGGCATTAGCAGCATGACTGTTCACTGAGTGAAAAAAAACACATCATGAGCTCTCCCATGACCTAAGCACAAGCACCGCTCTTCTGAACGATGGTAACCACGAAACTCAAAAATACAAACAGAATCTCTTCTAAATCTTAAAGACAACTGAACAATAAACTATCAAGTCTTTAATTTTATTATGAAGCACATAAAATAGCACTTTTCACAAAAATGACTCTCTTTATGCTGTCGCATGCAAAGCATGCTGGGAACTCTAAATTCACTGCTCAGTTAGTGAAATTAACTAAAATAATTAATTTAGTCCCACCACAAAATAATTAATAAAGATCCTTTATACAAGTTTAAGTGGGTTGAACATGATCAAATTAAGTTGAATTCACTCAATAATTCCGAGATGTTTTCTATCATTTTACCTTAAATTTTGGTTAAACTCAAACTCACCTTAAACTCAATTGTATCAAGTAAAGTTTACTTAATTAATTTCATGAAATCTACTACGACACAGAATCATTTTTTACGGTGTATTATTTGTTTCTGTTGTCAGGAGAAACATCTGAGACCAAGTCGATACTTAAATGACACATCTAAATGCAACATCTGAGCAATAACATTTTTCTCTCTACATGTTGCGTAAGTGGTGCACCTGAGATACACAAAACACCACGCAAGCACATGTGTGTGTGTGTGTGTTGTCGCTGGGACTTCCTCTTGAAAGGTAAACACTACATTACCGGTTAATTGAGCTGCCAGATATCCCCACCAATCAGAGCGCAGGACGGTTGCCACGGTGAACAAACAGGGAAAGAGGGGGAGCGTAAATGAGTGCAGGGTGGGATATGAAGGGAAAACAATGGACGCTGGGCATCCGGCCAGAGAAACAAGCAGAAACTGATACCAGACTGGCAGAGTTTATCACTGGGGAAGGTGGACCAGTCCGGCTGATATTTTACACGACGCTCCTCTATCTGTTGATAGGAATACACAGACGTGTCTGTAAAATATTACATTATTCAATTGAATCTCGTGTATAGGCCATTGGCTATATAGGCTATATATACTGTACATCACGATAGGTTCTTCAAAAAATGCGGTCTTTTTATTTTTATGGCAATGGACCTTTTTCACAAGCCAGTGATGCGTGTTCAACGGTCATCAGCATCGTAAATCCCCAGAAATGTTTCGTATATTTTCTTTTATTTTTTTAAATGTATGTACGTTTATAAGTAGTATACTTTGTATTATATTACCTTTGCATCAAATTACAATAAAACTGTTAACGCTAATGCGAGGGTGTTTCTTATACAGCGTATAAATTTGACGTCATTCTCTCTTTTAACTGCCGTTATCAGAGTCTTTCTATTTTTTTTTTTCATTTTGTTGAAAGTGGTTAAAACACTATCGTTGAGTTTTTCTTTTGCTATTTGAGCAAACGAGAATGCAAAAAGATATATTTGTGGTCATCTCCCATTCACCGCTATAGAAGTTTACCCAACTTTGACGACTTCCGCTGCTGAAACCCGGAAACGTGAAAAAGGTCCAATACAACGGTGCTTATTTTCTAGGGGTACTTTCTACAAAAACACAAAAATAAAAAAGTTGTTTTCATATTTCATCTTTCTTCCAAATATTACGATTTTTCGTTTATTTATTCAGGTATTGCACACAAAGTTTACGATTACCTGGTTCAATGATAGCATCAGATGCACCGTGGTACAGAATTGTATATAAACATTCTGTTGAAATTTTAATGGTACTTCAAAGAATAGCATGGTATTACCACGGTAACATGTCAGAATACCATGTTAATGTTTTTGTGATTGTGTTATGAAGGGAGTCATCCATACACATGTAGACACTCACTGCGTTTGGTGTGTAGCTGCTGACGCGAGACCCCCGACAACAGCTGCCAGGGTTTTGTTACCTGTAACACAAACCAATGCATGTTGTATCATTTACAGCCATTTTGCATTAGTGGACCGTGTGTGTGTGTGTGTGTGTGTGTGTGTGTGTGTGTGTGTGTGAATAGACATGGTAGTGAAATTTTTCCCCCAGAAACTGGAATGTGAGGCATTACCAGGACCCCCCATCAGATAAACACAGTCTCTGTATTGTGTGCTAACACACACACATATGCACATATGCACACATAAATCATTCCTTTGAAGTGTATGTTAATGACTATGTGGTACCACAACAGAGCATTTACATACCGTCTTCAAACAACACAACCCATTATGCCTTTACAACTCCTAAACTATATAAATACCACTGCGCTTTTATTCCAGAAGTTAACAAGCTCCCTAACTAGACTGCATTTGTAGACATTTAAGGCCCTTGTGCAGAGTTCCTCATCTCCGTGAGGATGCCGACTTAGAAGGCAGTGCCCTATGTAGACAGCAGGGCAGGCAGTTATGTTATAATATGCTGCTGGAATGACTGTCTGGTGCTTTGTTGCGGCCGCAATATCTAGTGTGCACTTTCAATATCACAGAGCGCTTGCTGTCGCCATCTCTGCGGTGCACCGGCATCAAAAACAATGAATCATGTTTTCAGCAGATATAAGGCATCTCCCACACTGCACAAAACGCCAGCGACACCTGTTTCTCAGTGAAAACTGACCCCGGATCAGGGCTAAATAACTCGCGGAGATGTTCTGCTCTTAGTTTATGTAATTGCATTACTCATAAAGTAAACACACGGCTGCCAGATCCGTCTCGAGTCGGAGCTGTTAAACGTTTATTTTTAGAGAATTAATTCTCATGCGCCGTGGCTTTATGAACGTTATTTGGCTCCTGTAAGCAACTCTGTGGTTCATTTCACTTGAGCGCGATGAATATGAGTGTAAAAGATGGTTTTATGAAGTTTTCTAAACTATTTGACCTATAATAACGGTATATCTCACACATAAGAGTTTTCTTTCCTATGGACCACCTGCTATATATGTTCGATGTTTACATAGAAATGAGTTAAAATTAACTTTTACGTTTTGATGCATGTGTGTTTGCGCCTACATTTGAATTGAATCCAAATTAAATTATACTTAATTGGTTATCATATTCATTTATATTGTATATGTGCACATGTGTGTTATGTCGCTCATTTTTTCAATACATGTTGATCTTTCTGTCAGCATGGACGTTAATTCACGGTGTTGTTAAACTCGAGACATCTGCTGTGGAAAATAAACCCCATGAGTTCATTACACACACGTGCGCACACACACACACACACACACACACACACACACACACACACACACTATGAGATCATACAGTAAGAGGTCTAATACTTTCAGGCTAAAAGTGTCACCAGCTCTGTCGCCAGTCTAAGTCTTTGGCTACTATAATAAATGTCTGACATGTTATAAAGGTATTAGAGATTCTGATGGAGATAGATTTCAGCTATTTTTGCATTTACAGGCTTTCTACACAATCCATCACTATAATACAAATTAAAAGTCCTTACATGTGATTTCAGTTTTTAGTTACCTGCCATAATAGACAATGTGTTTGTGCAAGGCTGTTGTGATTAGAGGGTGTTGTTGTGGATTTTATTAGTTCATTGTTGTGATGTTGTAAAGGTTTAAAGTGTGAATATTCTGGTCTGTAGGTTCAGCTTTACTGACTCGTTCTATATTTGTCAGTGGGACTTTTATCCCCCACCGAGTGAAAACTGTAAGTCTTGTCAATTAGAAAATAAAAGCCGTCCTCTTCTTAACAAGTCACATCTGTAGCACAAACGGTTCGTAAAATGCTCATGCCAACTTGTTTTGTGTTTAAATAATCAGCGTAGTTTGATAGGGGAGATGTATCGATACATCGGCCAATAATGGGTCGTTTAAAAACAGCCGATGATCGGGGCCGATATATTCTGTCAATCAACAGAGGACAGGAAAATTGAATGAATGTGTGCTCTGTATTTAGAAAATGTTAAGAAACATCACCAGTTTGATACTCGATATTAATTGATAACATTTAGAATTTAATCTTGAGAATCGGTATCGGCAGATATTACGCCGAATAATCGGTATCGGTATCGGTGGAGAAATTTAGTATCAGTGCATCTTTTTTGAAAGTAGTGTATAATAAAAAACGTTTTTTGCACAAATACACTCTTAAAAGTAAAGGTGCTAAAATGGTTCAAGATACCTTATGGAACCATACGGCCTGACAAAAGATCTTTAGGAACCGCTATTTTCAATAGTGTAGAGTTTTTACATCATAATATTGTTTTTTTTGTTTGTTTCTATCCTTTTCTAAGATTTTCAGATTTCTTTCAAGCAATAGTACATAAATGCTAGTTTTTTGTAGAACTGTGAAAAAGGTTAAGTGATGACATCACACTGTAAAACCGAACTCTTAAGTTCTAATTGAGTGTTTGGACAGAATAAAGGATAATAATTTTCAGCAGTCTGTTATCTGTCTGATTCAATCCAAAGGAGTTTGTTCTAACTTGGGAAAACAATGTTTTCGCTACTTGGCTTCTTTCAAACTACGCAGCGTCTCAAATGTGTGTTTGGCAGGAGTATTTGGACGCTGTTCTCTGGAAACAGCACTTTTGATTTAGACGGCGAGCAGATGGTTGTGAGGAGATTGCTTTCATGTTAAGAAATTACTTTCCTTCTTTTGTGTGGCCTGCAAACGGAAGATTATTTTAATGCAAGTGTTCTTTGTGTTGCTAGCGTGCAGGGGAGGGTGATGTAACAGCAGAGACTCGAGAGCGAGAAACGCTCGTCTGCCATTGGTTCGAGAAACACGTTCGGAAATGTAACGAGGAAAACACAACATGCATCAGCTTCATCCGAAACGTTTCTCCTAGTAAATAGAGATAAATATAGACCTTTTTGATTGAACCTTATCACAAACAAATTAGAAATATCTCAGATTGTCTGCAAGCGTCTTTGTCATTGTGTAAAACCAAAATGGTGATGGACAGTCAGAATGCGTTTTCAGTTTTAATGATGTGAACAGTCAGTTGTGACATGACTTTCGTCTGAAACGTGAGATGAGAAACCGCCTCCCATTGGCCGATTGAAGTGTTAGTGTTGTTGAGTGTTTGAAATGAAAGTAACATGACTGGCTTGATACTTTCAATCTGTGTGTGTGTGAGATCGACGGGGAACGAAACGCTTATCCAAGCCGTTAACACGTGCAGAGAGATCTCAAATGTTCACATGTTATCCAGCGTTTACTTCTACAGCGTACATCATTGAAATCACAACACCTTAGCAACCAGAGCATCACCCTGACAACCGCCATACGAAGATTGATATTTTCATAACCTATAAATGCAAATCACTGTTTTCATGTGTAACACTGCTCAGGTTTGTCTTTAAACAACCTGTAAATGGATGGCGAGAGGTTTGTAAGAACATAGTTTCTTTAGAGAATTAATGAGACGATCTGTCACATCACTTCACAACTTCATCGTAAATGCAGAACTCTAAACACTGTACGTGTGTGTCCACACCATATTATCACACTTAAAATGTGGCACATTGAACAAGTTTAGATTCACAAACACCTTTCACTGTGAACATGAAGGTATGATAGAAAAAAACCACTAACCCTCTCTTTTTCTCTCAACAGGTAGTGGTCTGGCTTTTGTTGAAACTCGTAACTTTGTATTAGCACCTATTGTATTATTGCTCCTGTATGACATATCGCTTTATTGCTCCCTGAACTCTCTGTAAGTCGCTTTGGATAAAAGCGTCTGCTAAATGACTAAATGTAAATGATAGGAATTGGGTTCAGAGGTTATTTTTCACATTCAGTTATTTTAAATATTTTTTTACTGTAAAATGCACAAAAGGTTTAGTGAGTTTTAGGGTTTGGGTTAATTTGTAGTGAATATAACAAGCTTTATTTAAAGGGATCCCAGGGTATAGAGAGATGTATGGCTTAATATATCAACAGTTGCATTGACTTTATAAATGTGAAGTGAAAAACAGCGCAACTGTCGCAGTATTCATAAACCTTGAAAAAATATTTTAACTCGGAGGCCGCCATTTTTTTTTGCGTCAAAATACTTGACGTCAAACGGTTGCACATGCAACCTAAACCTGTTCTCTTAACGCTACGGCACACACGTTTTCCATAGATCTAAACATGTATCAGTAAAATATGAGACGTCAAACATAAGGTCAGATGTATAAATACACAGGGACAGTAGGTGGCGGTATGTCCTCTTGACACAAGCCAGCCTGCCTGCCGTTAAAGAACGCGTTCAATTGCGTCTGTTCAAGGTAAACACATGCATTAAATGACAGCTTTAAACCTCCGTCTTTAAGACAGTTAAGACTATTTAAGACATTATCATCCACTATTATTGTATACTCTATACATTATGAGAATATATTGATAAACACGGTAGCAAGATGCTTGCGGTTTGGTTATTTATTCTGTATTATAGACGTGAATGTTAGCCCCCGTCAGCTAAGACAGAGAGAGAGAGAGCGAGAGAAGACTGTATCAACATCAAACAGTCAAAATCTGGATAAATGCATTTTATAATAGCTAAAAGTATATCGTATATATTAAATTCGCAATGATTTTGGGTTGTTAATATGTATGTTTGTAATTGTTTCTGTCCAACAATATTAAAATGTATGAAAATAGACCAAATAGCCTCTTTATTTTCTTTTTTATTATTTTAGCATTGTTTTAATAGATATATTTATCATACAAGCGCCTTATATCTACAGAAAAACTGATAAGTGTGTCTGTGTTCCGTTTGGCTGCCTGTGCGCGCAACCAGATGACGTTATCGAAAACGAAAATGGCGACCTCCGTAGGTTAAAATGAGCTTTACATTTTTTTTTTCAAGGAAATGAAAATAGTGATGCGTTTCCAACGCCAAGGCTAGTAGTGTAAGGCTATTACAGCGTATTAAGCCATACATCTCTCTATGCCCGTGGTTCCTTTTAAAGCAGCAATTTGTATGATTTGCCTCTCTATCGCCATCTCTGTTTGAAACGTAACATTGCAGGTTACTTTATCTTTGTGTGTTGAACTCAAATGATGTGACATTTCCCACGAAATCATACTCAAAAGCACGTTTCAACACTTTCAGTTATGTACTTGCTATATAATTGTTTTTCGTCCATTTTTAACCAAATGAAGTGACCGAGCCGTTTCTGTTTCTGTAGCTCAGTTGGTGGCGCATTGCAGTCAGCAGTGCAAAAGTCACGGGCACACATGCTGATAAAATGCATAGCTTGAATGCAGTGTTTAGTTTGCCGACTTGTTTACTGCTAAATGCATAAATGTGATTTGTCCTCATTTGGATAGCGTTTGAATGTGTGTGAGAGAGTCTTTAGAGAAGCTGTAGTATTGTAGGGCAGGTGTTCTCTTCACTACCCCCATTTTCCTGTGTTATCCTAATTTGAGAACCCTGACACACACACACACACACACACACACACACACACACACACACACACACACACACACACAGTATAACGATTGTCCTTATTTCCATAATGAGCAAGAGTCTGAGGCGGATGTGAAGAGAAATCTAACAATTACTCTAAAAAGACGTGTGAAGGACAGATCTGTTTTTTCTCTCTTTGTTAATTACTGCTGTGTATTATATTTGTGTTCATTTTAATTGCGATTTACCTTCAAAGAGACAGAAAGGTACATCTATTTACCAGAACAGTTCTCTTAAATGACAGAATACTCTCTCTATATTCTGTCAAAGAAGGAATATTTTGAGGAACAACCCAATTGACTTCCATTACATGGACACAAAACCACTGAGACATTTCTCAAAATATCTTCTTTTGTTTTTCACTGAAGAAAGAGTCATAGACAGATTTACAACCACATGATGACAGAATTTTTGGACTGTCCCTTTAAAGGTATAGTTCACCCAAAAATACTAAATTCTGTCATCATTTACTCACCAGTTTGTCATTTCAAACCTGTATGACTTTCTGACCTCCGCAGAACCCAAAAGAAGATATTTTGACAAATGTTGTTAACCGGCCCCCCATTCACTTGCATTGGTTTTGTGTCCACACGATAGAAGTGAATGGGGGCCAGTGCTGTTCGCTTACCAACTTTCTTCAAAATATCTTCTATTGGGTTCTGCGGGAAAAAAGAAAGTCATTCATGTGTGAAAGGACAAGAGGGAGAGGAAATGATGACCGAATTTTCATTTTTGAGTCAACGATCACTTTAAGTCTAAGCTAAATCCAAATTTTTCTCAGTAGGATTCATATCTGCGTTTCTGCTATGATTTTGAGAGTCTAAAATATCTGACAGCGGATGTTAGGTGTCGTTTGTTTATCAATTTTCATTTGTTGCGTTTTTTTCATTTAAGCACTTTTTTCTTCAATTTGAGTGCCACACAGAACTTTATGTATGCCCTTATTTTCTCATAATTTATAATTAATGAGGTTAATAATAATTGTGAGGTTTAGAATGGTGCTAAATTTTCAGTTATGGGTCTCTCTCTCTCTCTCTCTCTCTCTCTCTCTCTCTCTCTCTCTCTCTCTTCTCTGTCTGCTATCTTCTCTCTCTCCTCCCCTTCTCTCTGTCTCTCTCTCTCTCTCTCTCTTCTCCTCTCTTCTCTCCTCTCTCTCTCTCTCTTCTCTCTTCTCTTCTCTCTTCTCCTCTCTCTCTCTTCTTCTCTCTCTCTCCTCTCTCCTCCTCTCTTCTCTCTCTCTCTCTCTCTCTCTCTTTCCTCTCCCTTCCCCTCTCCTCTCTCTCTCTCTTCTCTCTCTCCTCTCTCTCTCTCTCTCTCTCTCTCTCTCCTCTCTCTCTCTCCTCTCTCTCCTCTCTCCTCTCTCTCTTCTCTCTCTCTCTCTCCTCTCCCCTCTCTCTCTCTCTCTCTCTCTCTCTCTCTCTCTCTCTCTCTCTCATCTCTCTCCTCTCTCTCTCTCTCTCTCTCTCACTCTCTCACACTCTCTCTCTCTCTCTCTCTCTCTCTCTCTCTCTCTCACACACACAGGTCAGTGTAGTTGAGCACTTATTCAGAATGTTAAACAATCACATTAAAGCTTGCACGTGTACACACACTCTCTGTCTTTATGGCATTTATTGCTTCAATCTCTTACCACCCAGTATTTTATACTATATTTAATATGACTAAGTACACTCCTCCCGCGGACGGGCAGGACGCAGAGCCCGAAATAGCACATTTCCATCGCTCGTCATGCTTTTCAGGCCATAATTGCAACTTAATCTCTTGCCCTATGCAATTTGCATTGTAATAATATCCAAAATTCAAAACGCAGTAATGGTGCTGCGGTTTAAGAGACATTTGCATGTAGCAGCTGCTGCTTTAATGCAGATTGTTTTGTGCGTTTGTTTGTTTTTAAACACCTTCTCTCTTACACTTCATCTTATTTACGACTTTGGGCAACATGTTAAAGAAAAAAGTTGACAGAGTATCAGCGGTTTTAACCAGCGTGTCCTCACAGCATCTCATGTGGTCACCTTTATGCTATAGAACGCTGTGTGTTTGCATTGCAGAACGCTGCGGCACAAATATAATTCATATATTTGTTTAGGAGAGGGAAATCGAGTCATGGGATTGGTTTATGGGAGCTGTCAAAGGAATATAATTGGCTGATAAATTATGAATAATTTGCTGTATTTTATTAAAAAAATATTTTTATTGTCGTCCCCTGTTGATTTTAACGTGATTTCTTTTGCTTCGCATCAAATGTCGCGGTTCATCTCGGCACTGTTTGGTTTGGTATTAATTCAAAGTATTTGTGAGCGTGTTTGCGTCTGTTTGTTTCTGTCGTGTAAGTAACCCAAAAACAGGAACTGGAAGCTAATGTGTCATTCTTCTGCCAACTGCTAAATATGTCACTTTTTTATTCAACCACTCTCGCTTCACTTCAAACCGTCCACAAGTTAATTTTTTTATAAAAGTCAGCAGTTAATAAACTTCCAGTCAAACCACAATCATTGTGATACTGTACTTCTGCTCGGTCAGCACGTTCCCCTCGAGTCGCCCACGGTTTACAGTAAAGTTTGCTGGAAAGGGCACATCGATTACAGACACGTGCGGCGGGTAACAGGAAAACCCAACATGCAGAAAACCCCGAGATGTGTGTCTGAGTTTAGCTGCGACACAGAGAGACACAAATCAGAGAAAACGCATGACAACTTCAGTGAGATATCTGCCCTGTAGTTTCACCCGATTCTCTCTCTTTGTACCATAGACATGTACATGTACGGTATAAATATTCCGAACAAAACTTGTAAACTGTCATCAAATTCACACCTCATCTCTGAAGGTACTAAATCAAGATCAGTGCAAGAGAGTTTTTCATACGGCGTTTTCAGATGTTCAATAAAAACAAAAATGTTCTTTGTTTGATATGTGATGCTGTGAAAGAACACATGAGCCTTGCACAATGTCAAAGTATTACTGAATTTACAAATATTGAAACAAATTAAGAAATAAACATAAGCATTATTGCGCTATTGTAGGTGTATTTTAGAGTTTGCATGATTCATTTTCTGATCGTATTATTTCAGGAGTACATCACCCCTTCCGGTCCGATTAAAGTTTTATTCTGATCGAGCTTGATCGCGTTGATTCTGGTGTTTACATGAAGGGTTTTCGGTCAGATTGAGTCGTCAATCTGATTATGAGCAGATTATTTGGTTGCATGTAAATGTACAGAACCAGACAAAAGTTTGGAAACAGATTTTTTCTACCTTTTAGACAAATAGTAAACCCATCAAAACTATGGAGTGTGATAATTATGTTGTGACTAAAAGCACCTAAAATAAATCAACACTATGCTATATTTTAGCCACAAAATCGTTCTCTTGGCATATTATCATTCAGTTTCTTGAGGTCTCACCCTCAGATGCTTTTTAAAGAGTATATTTAAAGAGTTCCCAGTCTAATATCGGCTGCTTTCTCTTCATTTTTTGGTCATCCATTTGAAAAATATACTTTAAAGAAATTGATATGTTGACACGATTATGTTTTTAGACATACACCTACAGATTGAAATGTTTTTAAGATTATTAGGAACATTTTAGTCAAGCTTTTGAAAACTGTACCTGATAAGCTTTCCTGTGGCTCAGTGGTCAGAGCGTGACGCTAGCATGCCCAAGGTCGTGGGTTGGATCCCAGGGATTGCACATACTCCGAAACAAATGTATAGTGTAATGCAATGTAAGTCGCTTCGGATAAAAGCGTCTGCCGAATGCATAAATGTAAATGTGATAAACTATCAATATATCGTCAAGTTACAGCAGAAAATCATGTCATATGTTTTACAACACATGATGATTTATTTTCTTTTGAGAAGAATTTAAGGGTAAAAGTTAGAACTTGCGGCTGGATATTTACTTAATAAGTAAAAAAGTACTGTGTGTGTGTGTGTGTGTGTGTGCGCGCGCGTGTATTTTTGGCACAACCTCTGGTGTGAATCATTAGATGTTGGATTTCTCCGATTCCCAAGCCCAGACTGCCAAATCTCCTGCGGGGAGTGTTTCCTCCGACAGGCCTCACACACTGAGCAGGAGCAAGGAGACGCTCACACACACACACACACACACACACACACACACACACGCGTACACACACACACACATGTACACACGGTGGGATCAGGCCAGCATGACTGACTGAAATCAGTTGAGATGTCATTATTCCTGCTGTGCTCAATATGTTATTAGTGCTGTTTTTAAGATAAACATCACTGTCGCTCGTTGGTTAACTTTAGGGATTCGAACAAACCTCTGACCTCTAGTGTTAAACCAGAATACAACAACCCCGTCTACCAAACATTTCCTCAGCTCAATATTTCTGTCTTGTTGATTTGATTTGTTGTTATTTGTGATGATGTTGTGGAACGGTTTGAACGTTTGCTTGTGTTCCCAAAACTAAAGTTTGGTGGTGTTTTTCTCTCGTCTTCTCAATCTGTGTCTCTGTCCATCTCTACAGAACAGATACAGTGTAGCAGATCGAGGTGTTAGGCTGTACAGCGCTTTACCCGTGAGAGCCAACCCCGAGGGGAAACGACTGCCCTCTGTAGGGGTGAGAACAATCCCATCATACTGTCACATCACATCAAATGACATAGAACATTCAAACTGTGTGTTAGATCAAATCAAAATACAGTTTGATTTAGATCATTAGAGTACTTTATAGACTTTATATGAGCTATAGTTCACAACTTTTTTCTATGTATGAGCTTAGATTCAGCAATCCCATAATGCATTATGATTATATGAAAGATTCATGCACTTCTGCCTCAGAATTCAACAAAAAGTGCAGTTTTATAATGCATCGTAATCTTGCTGTCTTGCTTTCTGAAGTAGACGCAAGGTCTCTCTCTCTCTCTCTC